>NW_028277167.1:5026500-5185000 GCF_051122295.1 Plectrocnemia conspersa | reverse complement strand
ACTCGGTTGCATAAATCTTTACAAAACGCTAATTGTATATTTAATTCATATAATTATACATGTTGAGCCTTTGTTTAAATAAGAGTATCATTAATTGCATGATAATTGAAATTTAAGAATAAGGGTAGATGATATATATTTAATTTAAGATCATTACAAAAAAATTTTGTTAATTTATTTGGGGTTTTTAAAACTAGAAATTTTAATAATCTTAAATATCACAGTACACATATTTTTAATAATTTGTAGATTTCACATATATGATAATTATAATTACATTAGCGTTTTGAAAACTACTTGTTGATTATTTTTGTAAGTATCGAACTGATACATAAATTTTGAAGCTAAAACCTATCTCGATCCTGGAAACTGAGAATAGTTACAATAAAAAAAAATTACAACAATATGCATGATAAAAATTACCAAGGACAAGGGAGTCAAAAACTTAAAGACGACATTACATAACAAGTTAAACTGAAAGAGACATTTAAAACTTGTTCGTGTGATTCGCAAAACTTCAAGCTTTATTAAAGACATTAGTGGTGCCCAGAAATAATAATAAAAAAATTAATTTAGTCATCACACTATTTATTTTAATTAAATATATAAATGCATTTATGTTTGATTGTATTTTATAGATAAAATATTTATTATTTTATTTTAATTAAAGACTATTGTATAAATTAATAAGCTATCTTGCGCGATTAATTGATTGAGAATCTAAATAATACTGTGAACGTGTCGTGCGCATGCGCATTGCGCGCCGGATCACGCTAGTAACACAAAATGCTCATATTTAAAAACCAATTTGGTTCAATTTAGATTTTTTCTGTTGAATAATACCTTTTCACACCTTTCGCGAGAGATTTTCGTGTGAAATATTCATATTTCCCCCTCGCTCAGAAACCCGATACGTTCACGGTTCATTGAGCGCGTGAAATATTCCAAAACAGCCGCCAAGAGAACGCAGACGTGTGCTGGCGAAATCTCGAGGCGTATTTGCATAAAAAATTGCGATAGCACCTCGCCGACGTTTTCATGTTTAATTTTCAGATTTAGGGCCCTGCGTCTTGGACGTTGAACGATTGCGATGAGGAAAAGATGACTGAGCAACGTAAACAAGGCACAATAGGTATAAATAAATTACCGTGAAGGAAAAGCGGAGAAAAGAGTTCATTAGGCGTTTGAAAAGATTCCGCGAAAAAAGCAACACGACGACCGACGCCCTGGCGCCGTTTATTAAATTGCGACATTATATTGTCGTTCAAAATTGTGATATGAAGTGTGAAACTATAGACAGATAATATATGAGGTATGAAAGACAAACAAAAATATTATACTGTGTAAAGTTTAGAGGTAAAATATTAGTTATAAAAAATATTTTCCATTCCTATGTTTTGTTAATTTACAATCCCATAAAAATTTTTCACACTAAAACGCTTTATAAAAAATATAACCAGCAAACATAACTTTAAAATGAATTTAGTTAATGTGGCGTTAATGGAGAATTATTGAATATATACATAATTAAAAAGATTGAGTAGTAGATTATATTTTTATTGAACATAAACTTTTATGTTCCTTCAGAAATACTAATGAACAAACATTTCTAATAAATTTATTTATAAATATTGTAGATAAATTTAAGGTATTCCATACTCATAATTATTGTCAAAAATTCAATATTTCAGAACATGAAGAATTTATGACGTATTGAGTTAATACAGTTTTTATATCACGAATTTCCGGGGTTTTAGTAAATCCGTTAAAGCTACAAGTAAATCAGACTTACATATATTATTTAGAAGACAGCGATAACAGGTAAATATCACAAATTAAGATGTTTGTCACAAAGATAAGTTAACACTATTTATATATCACATTACACACTGATTTCACACACTAGTCACAATTTTATATTTTGTTATATTCGTTTCTTATATTTAATCGATTTTGTTTTTATAAACTAACATTTATTAACTCGCTTTTGTTTTGTCAATAATTTTCAAATATATTTTAATATACCACTATGCACCTAACATGCCCAACAAATAATTTATTGCCAATTAATATTTATAAATGATATATTTTTTTATTCACATAATCGTCCTAAATATTTATTCTGGCCATATCCTATTTATATTTATTCTGCTCCTAAATAAAATAATTATGAACTAGGCTTTTTGTTGATTTAAATTCTGATCATTTAATTTGTTGCTACTTTTTAATACATTTTTACTATAGTTTATGATATATAATAATACATTTTATTTTGTTTTGGGCTTTAAGAATTTTTTTAAATTTAAAAATTTGTAAAACTCACTTTATTTTACTATTTCCAATTTAAAGCTTGAATTTATAATTCAAATCAATATGAAGCAGATAATTATGAAGTTTTTACTAATCAACAATTTTACAAACGCTCGGTGTTGCGCATCCCACTGCTCCATGGCTACTAAAATAACATATAACTAATAGATATACCGTCCAAGAAAGAAAGGTTAAAATTATTGTGAGCAACAATATTATGAGCATCAAAAAATTGTAAATCTGAATTTTCAGATCGAATACCTTATTTACATTTGATGAATATTTTCTCTCGTGTCTAATATTTTTTACACGTTCAAAAATCAACAATAAATTTTAAAACAAACGGAGCCACGTCAAAAAACTACAATCTGTTTTGAAATAATAATGTTTATTGTGAAAGTACCTACTACCTAGAAAGGGAGTGTTTTTGAAGGCAATGTTCCGCTCCTTTTATTTATTGTATGTATAAAAAGATCTGAAGGAACTAATACCTGTTTAGGGACGGTGAGTACATACATCGCAAACAATTGTATTTTAGTTCAGATTCATTATTTGAGGTTGGTTTTTACTTTTTTTTATAAATATATTATTGCTATTGCCTGCACTACACTCTCTGGAAGTTGTCCGAACCGAAGTTACAACTGAAGTCGGCCGAGACCTACGACTTCGAGTAAGCGACCACACTGTCGCAAAATTCATATGACGTCCGGACGGCGGCCGTGAATGACGTCCGGACGGCGGTTTTTGTCACGTACAGCTGGCATATTTGCGCGCGATCATAAAATGTGCCAAATAATCGCAATTTTTAAATTGTCATATTATTAAAATTACGCTATTGATAATTATAAAAGTTTGTGTGAGCACTCACCAATACAATATCAGTGAAAACTTTTCGGTCGTAAATATTCAATTTACGCAAAATCTGTCGGCTTTTGCAAAATGCCATAAGGTATAAAAATGATACTTCAGATTACAAACATTACATCTGTGACTATCTTTGAATTTGTCGCCATCGATTCTAAATAAGAATTCGTTATGGTGTGACATTTATATAAACCGATCTAGGAAAATACATAAAGATATTCGAAACGATTTTTTTAACAAAATCAAGTACCACTAATTATTTTTTAAATATTTTATTTTATATGAAAAAAAATATAATAACGATATCTGTTAGAATAATTCAATATCAAAAATATAGTTAATGCCTTTTGGTGCCCTAAAATATTCAAAGATGTCAGTAAGAGAAGTTGAAGTCCCCGATTATAACTTGACCACGCGACTACGATGCAGCGCTCGACATGCGTGTTAACCATAGAACGCCTACGCGCATACTGAAATTGAACCGAGTTACTCGTTCTATCTCAGTTTGCGAAAAACCATATCATTGTCTCTCTTACCTTCCTCACTTAACACGCGAGAGAGTGAAAGGGGAAGTATCTCACCGCTCGCGCTCTAAAGAGCAGATCCGACTTCGGTCCTTTTTGCCGACAATGTTCGGAAGCGCTCGAAGATGGCCAAGTCGACTGAACCCCTACCCATACTTTACCTCCCGTTCTCGGTAACCTCGGACAACTTCCGAGAGATTTTAGAGCAGGCAAAACCGAACTCGACCGAAGTAACCCACTATATTCACCGTCCTTGGGCAACTTTAGCCAACTTCCAGAGAGTGTAGTGTAGGCATATGATTTTTTCCATAGTAAGGCCCTTCAAGAAGAACGGACCTCTGGAATTTATCCCCTCATTTTTTTACCAATATGTAATTATTCAGATATCATAACATTTTTATTGTTGTAATGTATTAAACCATTCTACAAGGCTTAAATTTCATTTCATTAAGGATCACCATAAAGTATTTACAATAGCGTCCAAGCAAACACATCAGTTTCAATGTGACTTCTGCTCTAAATATATACTTTGGGGAGGCGTAATCCCCCGTTACACTGTTTTATTTATATAATTAATTTATTAGGATTATTTTAAAACTGTTGAGTACTAATCTTATAACCAAAAGGACGCCCTAGAATAAATTTAATAAATCTTAAAATAAGGTCCCACCTTCATGTGGGTACTATTGAATAAATGTAATCACTCGTCAAAATTTTGCTACAGCCCACACTTTTTAGCATCGGTTTTAAATTCAAAGGTCAGGGTTAAACCGTCGTTAGCCGCTCCGTTAAATACGGTTGTTTGTTCACTTTCTTAACGAGCTCACAGTTGAATGGATTTTAACGTTGCGCCCGTAATTAACGCGCTTCCCGCGAACGTAACGTAACAACAAACACACCCAACCAACCAAGGTTCGTGCAACGAACGCCGTCCATTATCTCGTGTGCATCGTCGTTCCCATAGATGGGAATCCCATTGTTTGCGATAACGCATTTCATGCAGAAGAGACTATGGGAATGGTGCGCCGTAAAAAAATACTATATGACGTGAAACTGGCATGCCCGACGCGAAATGTCTACCGCGGACTTCATACACATATGCACAGACCTCAGCGATAATGGTCCGTGTCGCTGTCGGATGCTGCGACCCATACTATTAAAGATTATAATTGTGAGGAGCTTATACCGCAAAATATAAGGACCTGTCAATTTATACCAAACAATGCAGTAACAATACTATCTTAAACGCATAACTAACTGCAAGCTATCGCTCAATAGAGAGTAATAATTTAGAACTTCCTGCTTCAATCATCAAAACAATGAATTGTTTATTAAAATACAAACACACAACCACAAAAAATAAATTCATGATAAAAAGCTCCATACATCCTCAAATCTCAAAATTGCCATCAGTATTTTCTAACTTTACATTCGATTAAAAATACGCTACTCGCATTTTTTTATTATAAATAGATTTGTGTATAATACTAAACAGTTTCTCGTTAATCTTCTCTGCAAAATTGTACGTTTTTTATGCAGTTTTAAATTTATCATAATCACAGTGCGACGTCTCTGCGAGTATTTTAAAATTCATAGAATATTTAGTATGAGAAAAAACGTATATAACACACGACCATCAATCACGTTCGTTCGACGAGTGCTTCCAGCGTGAAAAATACTTCGCACTTATCCGTACGGAGCGTTTCGCCTTTCGATCGTAAAAAATATCGTTTTTGCCTCAAAAAAAATCCCACCAGGATATAGTGTATGTGTGTATACTTATATTATGAAATTTTCATACGGAAACACGTCAACCGTTAAAACTCACGAAGGAAGGCCCGTTTTAACCCTGGGTTTGTTTTACGACCGGAGCAAATCATCGCATGAAACGTTTACGGCAATCTTTCTCAAAGTTCGTCTCTTTATTCGAGCTACAAGGCTTTTTTCTACGATTTATAGATTTTTTTGTTACGCACTATTGAGAGACTTGGACGACATGTAATAAAACAAATGGGTGTTTTAATTTTTGGTAATATAATTTTTTACACATGTTTTCTATGAATAAGAATGGGTATGATCATGTATACTACTGTTGTAAAACTTGATACCATTATTAAAAAAATATTATCCTGATCTGACAGTTCACCACGGTGCGTCATTATACATTAACATAAAAATAAATGTCGCATTGAGTCTGGCGAGTTTATTAACCCTTTGAACGCGGAAAGCGACTAAAGTCGCCCAATTGTTTTTTTTTTATCTCTTTATGCAAAAATCAGTAAAAAAATTCTTTTCAAGAAAAAACTTTTTTTTGTGTATCATATATCAATTTAAATGAATAAAAATTAAAAAATTAGAACATTTAAACACAGTATCAAGATAAAATTTGCATTTTTCAAAAAAAAAAAACAATAAAATATTATTTTTGATTATCGCGTTCAAAGGGTTAATGAGCTGTATGAACCAAACCAGAGGGGAGTATTTAACCCTTTGGCTACCGAAATCCGATATATCGGCTTTTGCTACACTAGCGAGAACTGCCGGATCCGACGGCTCCGAAATCGTAGTATCCAATACATTTGCAACCGTCTGTAGGGTAATTGATTCAGGGGTTTATAACATTTTTTCAAATATATGTTATAAATATATTATAATCATTATTTTTATACATAAACACACACACACATATATATATATATATATATATATATATATATATATATATATATATATATATATATATATATATATATATATATATATATATATATATATATATATATATATATATGTATATATATATATATATATATATATATATATATATATATATATACATATATATATATATATATATATATATATATATATATATATATATATATATATATATATATACATATATATATACATATATATATACATATATATATACATAAATATATATATATATATATATATATATATATATATATATATATATATATATACATATATATAAATATATATACATATATATATACATAAATATATATATATATATATATATAAATATATATATATATATATATATATTTATATATATATATATATATATATATATTTATATATATATATATTTATATATATATATATATATATATATATATATATATATATTTATATATATATATATATAAATATATATATATATATATATATATATATATATATATATATATATATATATATATATATATATTTAAGTATATATATATATATGTAAATATATATATATATATATATATATATATATATATATATATATATATATATATATTCAACAGTCTGTATGGTATTTTTACTTAAACCATTATTTAAAAATATCATATTTTATTAATTTACGAAAAGTTTTATTTACATTTTAAAAATAAATAACATATTATATATCATTGTTATGGATTCCTGGTCGGAGTTCGGCCGCTCAGATCTCGTAATTTTTAATACGTCATGCGATAATGACTCTTATTACAGCGCAAATAAGAATTAAAATAACACACAATCGCATATTCGTCATTAATTAGGTCAAGTTCACTGCAGACAGCGTCGCACGCCGCGACAGCATGTTTACAAACTAAAATACACATTTGGACTTTTTAATTATTTAATAAAAAGTCCCGGCAGTTCTGGAACATTTTTCCAAAAATGCCCGGCATCCAAAGGGTTAAGCACTGACTTCGTGGCCAATAACGAATCACGACTTTCTAATGCTTGGTTTGGATACTGAAAATCTATCGATGGTTATCCCTCTACGTACTTTTATAAGACCATATTCTTAGCGTTAAATAATATTCAAACCAATAAAAGAAACAAACTGACATATGAAGTTAGTAGTGCTTGCTTGCGCATTAACTTCACGAAATAATAACCTTCAATGATTTAGAAAATGAAATTCAGTAACAAAAAAGACAATAATGTAAAAAATTCTTGCTTTTTTCATAAATAAATATTTATCAAAAATTTCACTATTTTTTAAATAGGAATACAAATAACACAAAAATATCAAGGTTTCTAGATGTGACACTGCACCTGAGTTAAGCTAGGATTTTTTTAGAATTTTAGAAGGTTTGCCATCACTGTTCTAGATTTAAAAATGCTTAAACTCCCGATATATAACTCCGTACAAAAACGTGTATATGATTACACACATTTTTTGAAGATATACTGTGATATACATATAACCGTATTATTCCGGAGCTTTTTCGTAACTTTTGTTATGTAAAATAAATACATAATAATTCATTAGTCCATACTGATTTTTAATGAATACAAACATGCTACATTTCACATGTTACTGCTGACTACTTGTCATCACATGCATCATTGACTAAAGCAGACAACTTGCGTCATCAAATGCACATATGAATGGACGATGACTTTTTATTGTCCTCTCTTCACTCTTTTCAACCTGTTACATACGTTGCGCACCACTGAGCAAAAAATCATATGTTTTGGCGAAAGAGTCGTCGGTCGTAAAAGAGGCCAGTCGGATGAATGAAGAGACAAAAATGGCCATTTTGGCGCGAATCGACCGCCTATATCTGCCAAAAAATGTGTACGCAACCCGAATGAATGGGAAGCGCAATTCTTGCCGCTTGGCTGAAAAGAAAAATCTTTTCAGGAGCACTGAACAGACGAGGAAACTTTCAAAAGCGCTGAGTCAACTGAAAATAAAAAGTCTTGCAATTTGTTATATAAACATAATAGAATAGTTTACTATCGCATTTTCTATTTAGATATCAATGGAATGCTTACGTAAATGATATTTTATTCGAATCTTTTCAATGCAAGCATTTATAGAAGCATTTTAGATATTTGGGTACAAATTGTGTACAAGGGGTAAATCTAAATAAATCAAGAATTAATTCTCATATAGTACCTAATTAAGAAACGTAGTATAGAAATAAACTACAAACAATACACGTAGTCGTAAAAAAAGCTTAAATTTAACTTCAAGCTAAAATTTAATAAACATATTTTGAAACTTCGCTCTAAAGAGCTTGCCGCCATTGCGGCCCTTAGACCGATGTTTAATTATTTTTTTTAATTTATAAACAATTAATTAGACTTATTTCATCATATGGCTGTCCGGTGTGGAGTAACACCAGTAATATATTTTTTTTCTAAATTACAAGTCATTCAAAACAAAGCTATAACAATAATATATAATACACCTATTTATACTAATTAAAAAAAATGCATATTAAATTTCAAATACCAACAATTAAAGAACACTTCATTGTCATACTGGAAAATTTTATAAAAATGTCTCGCGAAACTACACCAACACACTAATCTTGAGTATCGGTGACTACAATAAAAACAGCATTCAATTTAAATACAATTCCAGTTCTCCAATGATATGTACTCAAATTATACGTAAATTTATTGATTTTTTTTATTTGGTGTTGGTGCAAAAATTTTCGATATTAACACCTTCAGATTTTTAAATAGTAATTTTACACAATATTTATGATTTCACAAGTATCAAACATACTGTATTTATTGAAAATCTTCTATTGCATTATGACATAAGCTACACCTGCAAGCAAATAGTAAGAAAACACTGTAAATGAGTGATCTATTTTATTAATTATAACCACTCAGTTCAATTCAATTATTTACACGTAAGATTATGAAAATCTCAGAAAACCTAATCTGTAATAATTGACCGAAATAATAATTATATAATATTCACTAATTTCAATCTGAGAGAAACGATTTAACGGTTCTCATGGAATTTAAACCCAGATGTTTTGGGTATTATTCACTGATTATACCATTGGTCTACTAAATAATTTCATTGCACTTTTTTATTTTATACATCTCTAAGCAATTAAAAATTTCTCAAAAATCTTAAACACATTTAAATGCAAAACTAAAACTATAGTTTTATTTTATAAATAATAAACGTTTTAGTAGTTTGAGAATAGAACAGTTCTGGACACGTAAAACTGTTTTAAAAAGTTTCTGATGGTATCCGGACATCTGGTCACTAGAGAGCCATTCTTGATAAAGAGTAGACAAATTTAATTTTACTCAGCTTCAAAGCGGTTTAACCTGATTCAATTTTTTTAAAATCACTAATTACTAATAAATAAACAACGAATAATAACAAAGAAATAATAATAGTATTTATGAGAATTTTAAAAATTACATACAGATAACTCACTATTATGCAATATATAAATTCATATATTTTCACCGAGGTCCTTGAGTTTATCTGAGCATATTTTGGAACGGTGGGGTAGAATTACTGTTGTGTAAAGAATCACTATGTGATTTTTTATAATATATAGATATAATAAAATTAATGTTTAATTGCATTATGTTGTACTTGTATATAAAACTTTTTCATATAATATACTGTACAATTCAACACAAATTATTCAGTGTACTTCACTTGCCAAGTGAGTTGCCAAATAAAAAACTTTAATTATATTTTATATTATACAGTACAGTAACATTAATTTAGTCATTGTTATGACACAATTAATTGATTTCAACATACATATATTTTACAAACGCTTCAAATTAAATAATAAACAATCATATGTAAGTACCTATTTTTTTGTATATACATACATATATACATAAAATAAACTGACCTGCAAACTTAATTGCATATACATTATGTTAATTTATTAAGATCTGATTATATCATAAAAAATATAAATTTATAGATATCTATATGTAAAAATTAATCAACTTTAAATTAGATTTTTTTCAAAAAAATAATATGGTTTACTTTTATTCGTTGAAAATAAATATCTCTTTTTAAAAATTACATGTTCATCCACATATACCTTATTTTATAAAAGCTATAAGAACAAAATTGTACAGCCATTGTCTGACATTCTTCAGGGATGCTTTCAGAGACGATTTTTTTATCATTGCTAGCTATTTTTATAGCATATGTATCAGATGGTTGGAGTTATATTATGATATATGGATATCTAATGCAACGATATAGTATATATCTATATACATTTATTATTTTACTATGTTATAAAGAATATTATTAGATTTGCTACGATGACGTTGGTACACCCGATGGAAACTATAGACGCAACACACGTGCGTTCTCCATTTTATCTATTTCACGCTTGAGTTAGTGCGGACGACAGCCGAGTTCCTGTCTAACGGATATCTGGGATGAAAAATACCCAACGCCATTGCTCTCTGTGATCTTTTCCGTAGTACCAACAACAAAAACGCAAAGAGTCACATATAGGTTAATTATAAATTGTGACAGAGGGACCTTTCCGGTGCTTCGCTGACAATCGCGGCGATTGTGGCGAAACAAGCGGAAATTAGTTGAAAGAAATTCTCGGGCGAGGGTTGGTTAAAAATAGTGGTAAGTCAGTAGTGAAGAACCATGACCTTTCGAAAGTTAAAAATAGTGGATGTAAATTCAAAAAGATGGAAGTAGTCTCTTGTGTAGCATATATTATATTATAACATTTTATACACTTCAAATAAATATTTTTGGGTTGCTTTAAAATGCTCCACATAAACAATAATCTGTAGTTTTTTTTATATATATATAATGTTCGTGTGATTGAGGGCAAAGATAATCAATGAGGATTAATTTTCTTTCAATTAACCTTTTGCTCTAGTGGTTTTAATTGAATCTTGTTAAAATCTAGTTATAGATAGCTTTAAAATAATCACGTTTAATTTATTATGAAAAAAATAATACATAAAACAATACTTTCTGTATTTAATTAGTTTAAAATTAAATTTCAAGAATAATTAAATAATGAAAATTACTAATTAGGTTAGTTTATGATTTTAAATACACATAAAAAAACTGTAGATTTTACCAAGAGTTCAAACAAATAACATTGATTAAGTTAGATTTAGATTTCTACAGATAAAAAGATTTTTAACTACAATACTGCAATATTAATTTATTGGTTAAATCAGCTGTCAATACGCATTACTTTAACATAGATGTATTAACTATCCGTTGCTTTTTCAAGATTTCAAATATTTTATAATAAATGTCTGCTTACTTTTTCATTGCATTTTTTACAAAAACACAAAGCGAAACAATTTTTAATATTCATAATCAGTGGCGTAGCTAGGGTACGTGCCGCCCAGGGCGATCCTTAAAATTGCCCCCCCCCCCATACATTTTTTGCAGGGTTATAAAATCAGCATTTCTTAAAATAATAAATTGCTTATTATTAAGCTGTTGTTATTCGTAGATTTATATATGTTTTAGTGCATTCAGAGTAAAGAACCACACTAGACGATCCCATCGCGAATATGCCGCCCCCAAGCAAGTGCCACCCGGGGCGGCCCGCCCCCTCTGCCCCCCCATAATACCTTAAATTGTGCTAAAAACTTATAATCAATGTCAACCACACGATGCTAAAGATACCCTATTTTATATTATTCAATTTCTCAGAATACTTTTAAATGCACTTAAATTGTTGCATTTATAAATTAGAACTAAGAGCGCTTGCATTACGCGTCATTCATTTGCTCAATGATTCTTTCTTACATCCGACAATTGATAATTATCTTCGTGTCAATGGCTGTTAATTGAAAAGCTGACAAACACCTACAACACAAACACGCGTGCCAAACTAGTCGCACACCCTCACTGGCATCGGCCGGCGAATATTTCTGCATTGCGATTTATTTGCGGACCGGTCGACACGGTTGGATGTTTGGCGTTAAGTTACAGTTATGTCAATCATTCGACCGGTTACTATATATATATAATTTATATATAGTGCATATATGCAAAGGATTGGAAATATTTTTTCTCTAGTGGCCCTTATGCATTTTTTTTCAAAGGCAACTACAAAATTGTGATAGAAGGAAGCGCAAGTTTGTGAATCTTTTTTGTGAAGAATAAGTTGAGTCATCAAAATTGAATTTTTATGCACCAGAACTGAATGTCAACTCAATTCTATTAAGAACATAATTTTCAACATCTCTGTTTCAAAAATACAACAATAAAAATAAACAGCTATCTTGACAAAATATTTTAAATATATATAGTAAGTTGTGATGATTATATAATACAACCCACATTTTTTTACTATTATAAAAAATATCAGGTATATTAAAATGCTTCTTTTAAGTTATATATTTTTTATTTATACACTTTTTGAGTAATACAGTCTGGGCCACCGAGAGCGAACATGGGCCCTGGGAAAACAATGATTCCGGGCCTCGTGACAAAAATGGCACTTTAAATATTTTTTAATATCGTAATATAATTTTTTGAATAAATAATAATAGGTACGAGTTAACCCTTTCTATGTTACAAATAAATTTAAAAATTAGCCACCGTTGTGACATTTCTGAAATCATATTTAATATGAAATATTTTAATTAGGCATTAAAAATTAATAAAAATATGTACTCATGATATTATCTGATAATTAGTCATGTTTTCTTTGCTGCTCAGTGTTGCCATATAGTGAACTATCAATCCAAGTCAATCGCGGTGAAAACGCTCGATTATCAAGCTTTTATATTAAGACTTTTCATAACAATATTACGAGTGAGAATCGAATAGAGCACATCTAAACCGAATTTTGCCCAATAGGAAAGCGCAAAAAACAATTATCCCTTCTCAGAAGTCAAAAATCCACGTCAAAAGCAATAAAATCGTGTCGTCGCCGTCGCAGTGGGAACGCTCGTTACCGAGCGTTCCCACTGCGACGGCACCGACACGATTTTATTACTTTTGACGTGAATTTTTGCCTTCTGAGAAGTGATAATTGTTTTTGCGCTCTCCTATTGACCAAAATTCGGTTTGAAATTATTTTGATCCGCCCTTTTATATTAGAAGTCCATAATAATATCGGTAATTATATAATTCAGCTGGTGTTGTTGTTGATTTTTCGTTATTTCTTTGCTTTTTCCTTAAGTATTGGATCTGAAAATTCAGATCGAATAGCTAAATTTAAGGCTACTAATTAACATTATTTTAATATTATCTCTAATGTCTAATATTTTTTAAAGTCAATAATAAAACATGTATTATTTCGTTGTCAACAAATTTTAGGGATAAGTGTGATATATAACATGTGTTTTTTTTTTAATGCAATGTTTTTATTATGTACTTGTTTAATGGAATAAACATTAAAAAATAGTTTTGCAGCTCAATTTACTAATAAAATATTAGTGAATTTCATTAAATCGCATTTTTTCAGAATAGATTCATATACTTAATTTATTATTATTTCTTTGTATTAATAAAATTATATCAATAGAAAAGTTTCTTGCGCTTATTATTTAGTAAACAATGATCAAAGGAGAGTTTAAAGTCTTAACATAAAATTATAATATTATTTTACAGCTGACTTATTTATCTAATTTGTCTTTCAAAACTTTAAACCACAAAAACGTTAAATCCTCTTTAGGTGAAACAAAACTGTTTGTATAAATAACGAAGGGTTATAGTTTATGCCCTATTTAACAGTTTAATGCTGACCTAACGTATGTTTATTTTCGAGAAATATTTATATTATATATAAATATTATCGAGAAATATTTCCAAAGAATCCCTCAAAAAAAAATGCGAAATTGAAAATTATCATTTTTTGCGAAATATGTTGATTTATTTATATATATGTATATTAAAAATATTTTTTTACAAATATTTTAAATGCTTTAAAACCGCTGCATAAGATAGGGTGGGTCCGTTACAGACGCTTAAAAATTTGCATGCTTTCTTGGAAGCTTTTAATTGGGGTCGAAAGTATTTGAGTGACAAAAATATGTAAAACTAATTGACCTTATCTTTGCTCTGATAATCTAATAATTAGATTAATATTCAGTTAAGAAAACACCGCTTCGCTTGGGATTTGGCAGATTAAAAAAATGTATGAGGGCTTACCACGGTGTTAAGCCATAAAATGTTTTATCTCTATATTGTTCAAAAATTAAAAAAAAATTAAATATGGCGACAGCAGCTGTGACAATTATCACTACTATTGAGATATAAATACAGAGCCCATAATGTTAAACTCTGCGCTCTGGTCCTTCGATTATTGGCGTTCTTTATTACAAATCACGATCGTATCAAAGTTTGTTCCCTTCAACGATTAATCATTTCTCTGTATAAATACATAAAATAAATATATCTATTATTGTAATCATATATAATATTTTAAATACATTTTGTATTTATTAAAATTTCTCGAGAGTTCTTGATAACAAGTCATCATCATCATCATCTTAATACTGCAGAATAATCCAGCAATCAAGCGGATGAGAAATGAACTTTATTATATGTAAATATAAAAATAAAAAAATTGTATTTGTTATTATATATAGTATAACAAACACACATACAAATTAATTAAATAAAATTAAAATATTCTATATAAAGGGGTTGAAGGTGTCTGTTATATGTAAATACAACACACCAAAAGTCCAAAGCGTGTAAGCTCCGTGGCGAAAGCGTCAAAATCAATAAAGCATCGTCTGCAGCTTCAAAATAGGTCAATTAAAATCTCGATTTTCAGCTTGAAGCGAAATATGAATTATTAATTCTTTTCGAACACGATTACTACTACTACTACGCGTAAAATGGTTTAATAATTAATTAAACAAAAGCTTATGGTAATATTTAAATTAAATATTATCCATGATGAATATTATTAATACTTGAAATAACACATCCGTCACATGCGTTATACGATACGTACAATTTACTTGAGGCAACACGATAAGTTGTTAGAATCCATGCGTGTCACGAAACAAGGCGGATACTTCCTAGAAAGCGAGATAAATGTAGCAAAATATCTTGTTTTACAGTTTGCGACAAAATTTATTAAAATACACGAAACGCTCTACATTTGATGACGAGATCTAAAAACGTAAACATTTACTCAGTCGCTGATAAATAATTAATCTCAGATGGATCTCTTGAGTAAATATTGTCCTTAGTTTATCTACGGCTAGACACGATTTCCATCTTTAAATATGTTGACAAAATGATTATTTTACATGAAAATTATCTTCCATTTGACATTACTTTGTGCAATCGCGTGCATAATGAAATTAAATCTACATGATAAGATAAAATGTTATTGACCTCATACATAACACTTTCTACGATACACGTAATTAAAGTCAATCAAATACAAACTAATCGCATATATATTACTGCGAATATGAATTACGACAAGCCGTTGACAAATTGTCGATTGAAGTTTTTGAAAAAGTTTCTGACTGGCTATATTTTTTTGCGTCGTAAAACTCGCGTATAAAATATATCACGTTATAGTTAGTACGACGAGGTATTAAATGTGAATCAAAATTGCGACTCTATTGGGACACTGCCAAAATTTCAGACAGCGACGACTTAATAATTCTGGTAACAATCATAACCACTAAGAATTTGTATAAATGAGACTCCATAATGTAAATGCATTAAAAATATGTGTATATTAAAATAATAAGTAATTAGTTTTAATATATTTTTATGAATAAATTTGGAAAGATTTTATGGAACTAACTAGATAGTTGAACAAAAATAAAACAAATAGAAAGTTTCACTACACTGGGATAATTTTAAGTGTTTGAACGAGTGTTTAATTACTGTCTAAAAATTATAAGTAGGTAGTCTTAATTAGTTAGTATACATTGTCATAGTCGAAACATGAGTTTTTGGAATCAAACTCAGAGAATTTTTGAACACAAGATTGTCATTTAGACAAAATTTCAATAAATAGTACAACAAAACATATGTATATTTGAGATACACTCTATGGATCCTTAAATTAAATTATTTTAATCCAGCCCGCAAGTTAAGATTAAATATAAAATTTTTAAACTCTTTAAAATTTCAGAATATATGCTAAAGAACGACCAACCGTCAAGTTAAGGAGTTGCAAGATATGGGCGTATGTGGTGCTCTTATTGCTTCGCATTTTACTGTGACGTTACGCAGTTCTAATTTTACAGCGTCTTCAGTGCTTATAGTATTATTTTATTACAGGTGAATATTAATCAACTAACTGGCAGTTATTTTATTATGAAACATTATTACGGAAGAAATAGCGTAGTCCGTAACATCTCAGACTAATCACTTCAAAGTTGCGGGTACGAGCCCCAGCAGCGGCACTCGAATTTTTATTTAAAAAAAATGTGCTATTAATAAAAAAACCGACGTCAGCTGCAGTGACATCTATTAGTTATAAATTATGTAAGTATTTAATATATATCTGATTTACTTACTTAGTTGGTACAGGGTTGCCCTGTTGTAGCGCATTGGGCTTACGCCTGTCAAGTTACGACGGAAGACTTGATAAAAATAAAATTATGTTTACGTATGCGATAATATTGTCTTTACTAAAATAATACAATATACATCGTAATTAACATATTAACATACTGAGTTTAATTTTAACACAGAATTTTTCATTTGAACGATTTTTTACGAAAATAAAAATAAAATAATTAGTTCATATTTAATTGTTGCAGCCGAAAAAAATTATTGAGTAAATAGATTTATTTCAATCAATTTTTCAATAAGAAACAGTAGCTAGAAGGGTTGAGCACATTGTGAGTAACATCAATAGCCAATTAAATATACTTAGTAGGGTTTTTTCAGTATTTCCTAAACTTTTTTGATTCTTGACGACTTTGCTTATTCCAGATTTTCTCGAGACGCCTTATGACAAATAATAATAATAAATGCACTATGCGAAATAGCGAATATTTTGTATAATTTTTAAGAGTTGAGAGACTGTATTAGAGAACAGTTAGTTATTAAATGAATTACCGCTTTGTACCACATTGTTTATTCGAGGATTCAATGCTATGTTTAAAGTTATTAAATGAATAGTCTACAAGGAACAACTACAAACGAATTTTTAATAGTTAAGTAAACATTACCAAAGTACATTCTGAAGGAAAACCGATTAAAATGTGTCAAATACAATGGTTGTAAAAATATACGCTGAACATTTTAAAGCTTAGTTGTAAAAAAATATGAGGCATATAAAAACGCAAGTTGTCAAAAGCTTCTGATTATTCATTGTATGTTCTTTTGTGGAAAACATCTCAATTTATAATGTGTTATAGAACCAGTTCTGTCAGCGGTTAACTTTATTCGCCTTCATAACTATCGTCAGTTCCGTGGAATTTATAAGAAATGGAAATCGAATATCCATACTTGTTCTGCCATACAACAGTTTAATAACTTAGTCACGATACAATGGATTTGTAACTTAGCCTTTAACTAAAAACAGAAAAAACAGTGCTCATATATTAAATATTCACTGCGCTTGAAAATTTTGGAATAATCAGTTTTTTTAAGCTCACTTTAATTTAGCTTCCTGGCCGCCAAGCCTAAAGTATTTATGATCTGGATATTCACAAAAAAAATTGCTGACCCTGCTCTAGACGAAGACTGGGACTATACACTAAAAATTAAATTGCGGATCAAGAAAGCCAGGACAACTTTACCCGAATAAATATAATTCTTAGCCGACAAACTTGAGCTTGCTTTGAATTTTTTTGGCTTAATTATTACCTGTGCTTATGTCATTACTCATGGTTCAGATTTTTAATCAAATGATGCACAAGTTTACAGATAAAATACGATTTAACAACTGATACAGATATATAAAATATATCGAGAAATAACCCTATTTTTTATCTAAGTAATCATAAACTAATATATAAACAAAAAATAATGGAACTACTTTTAAATGGTCAATATAATATTGATTAGCCATTAAATGTTCATAAAGTAGAACAAGATTGACCAGCAAATAATGTCATATTAGCTAGCTTTAATATTATTTCTATAGTCAAC
This sequence comes from Plectrocnemia conspersa, assembly GCF_051122295.1. NCBI lineage: Eukaryota > Metazoa > Arthropoda > Insecta > Trichoptera > Polycentropodidae > Plectrocnemia > Plectrocnemia conspersa. The sequence goes on along the minus strand of NW_028277167.1, from coordinate 5,166,463 downwards.
TAAATACATTTGCAGCAATAAAAGTAATCGTACGTCAAATTTAATAAACAAAAATACAAAGAGTAAAATTTAGCTGTTCAAACCCAAACCTAACCTAAACAAATCATTCATTATACTAATATATTCGTTTAGGTTATGACTTTGATATGCAAACACTTAAATATTATGGGTTATGGATATCATTTTATAATTAAGACTATTTCTTTTGAATACTCTTAAAGATGTGTTTATTTACAGATAAAATATAATTAATTTTTTAACCACGAATTGTGTCTGCCTTTTTTCACTGCCAACAAAAATAAATGATTTAATAGCTGTTTTTTTCTTTCTAACCAAATACTTAAATGGAACATTATTTAATCATTTCTACTTTTCAATGCACCATAACATATTATTTTTAAGACATTCAATTGAAATATGCATTTATTTTGTAACATATTGGACACATTGATGTATTATGCAATCGAAAACCGCAAAAACAAGATCGAATATCCTAAACCGCAATTTATGGATTGTGGCGTATGAATCATAGATTTTATGTGGATACGATACTTTAATTTTAAAACAAATATTATATATAAAAACTCCTTCACATGTGTTTTATAAAAACAGATTGAAATATGTAGATGAGAACAGTAATGTTTCAGTATATAAATATATATATATTTATATATATAAATAGCTACTTTATATCAATATAAAAACGAAGATAATTATGGAACCGCCTTTATCGAAAAAAATCCGATGAATGTACGTTCAATTGAGAATAATTGACTTATATTTGACTAGACGAAAAACATTACTTTATTTTTTGCTGATACATCGTATCGTATATTTAATGCTTTAAAAACTTTCATTTGTATTTATGTTGTATTTTTTGCATTTAAAAACGGTTTTATACATATGGCAAATGACACCACTTCGCATCGAGTGCTAAAAGCAAATCCAATTTCATTTCATAAGGGTAAGAAACCATGGTTTCAATCCCTTATAAATAAAACATACTACCAATGCAAGATTAGTATTGAAAAAATATATTATGTCTTGCTACAGTGGTTAATTATTGAGAATATAAAAAATATAACGACAGAAATGTATATATTATTTTTTTTCAGGAAAATAACTCACAATGGCATTACGGATCAGATTTTAGCACCCTTTGGTGAAGATATGGATTTATCAAGACCCGTCCTATATTTCCATGATAAGAATGGGCGAATCAATGCGTTGCGGGGTCAAACGGGCCTGGTTCGAGTTCAAAGTGCTATTTTTTTTTCCTGTGAAAGTTCAAAAGGATAATAACAATCCAAGTTTTGCGGGCAACAGTCGGCAACCGCTAATGCACAACACACTCGAGTTACAAACTGTGGATGTGGGAACCGTTTTTTCTCATCCACGTTCTTCTTCTGTGTTTCTCGACCGGTTCTGGACTGAAAAGAAATAATGTACACAATGAGGCACCGAGGTGACTGATGGTCCAATGTCATCGGAGGATTATATAAGAGTTACATTTTATTCCACTCGAGTGTCGTATTGTCCTTATTTTTTGGTACATGGTGTTTTGAGTCAAAAGAAGCGTCCAAGAGGCGTGTCCGTCGCATGAATCGATCTTCATGACTCGGGCTAAAAACGGACCATACAAGAAAAAGGTTGATTAATAACCTTCATTTATTTAGAGGTCCTTTCTGGTGTCACTGGATCAATCTGGATAAATTAAGCCTTAAAATGACCAAACAATCGATCACATCTTATATTTTATAATTTAAGCCTGAATTATTTAATGGAAATAAACAGTTTTTTTTAAAAGATGAAGAGCTTAGAAACTGTGTTTCATTTCAATAACAGATATACAGATTTCTTAGAAAAAATACGTATTAAATTCAGTGTTATAGAAATTTAGGTTATACATCATATTGCAGTATATCATTCACCATAAGATACAACAAATTATACAAAAATCATTGACTAAATATTTTTTCGGCAGTTAAATGCCACTATTATAATCTGTTTATTTAAAAAAAAGCGACATTGCTTTTTTTAAAATCAAACAATGAACAATCAAAACCTACGACCAAATGTTTTGTATTCACTTTACGTATGTACATATGCATATATTTACTACCAAATCCCGATAATTGAAGTGGTGAGCTGGGTCGGTATAGATCCAGGAAAAAGATAATAGTACCACTTAAAGGTATATCTCGTGAGAACGAGGCATTTGATAAATATACGAGCGGAAGAGAAACGACTTGGCGTGACCGCTCACTTCGGCTGCTAAAGAAGATTTAAAAGCCAAAAGGCAAATGTGTGAAAGTAATGAGAGCCAAAAAGAAGCCTTTGAGTGAGAGAGAAAGAGAAAAATAATAAAACGACAAAGCACTTAGCATGGACGCCACTTATCTCTAACTTATTCAGACTAAAACAGGAGCAACTGTTTTATAAAATGCTTATTGTGTATGTTATTTTGTCTAATTTAAATCTTTTTAAAAGTTTGAACCGAAGCAAGAAAAATTTTGATAAAAAATCAGATGTAAAAAAAAAGATGCAATTATTGTGAGACCTTGAATTTTTTGTAAAAAATATGTGAACGATAATAATTATTCATTAATCTTAAATTAGCATTTAATAAATCTTTATTTTATTTTATACGCTTTTTCCTAATAAATAGTTTCAAGGTGTTTTCTTTAAAAAAACATAGATAAAAACATTTATTGACACATTCGGTGTTTTTTGCATCAAAATAATGCGTTTTTTATTTCTATGTAGTATCTATATAACCATTAAACTAATGAATAATAAATTAATCTTATATACTTAATTATGAAAACTATTGATACTTTTATAAATCGAACATATAAACAATGAATAACAATTGCAAAAAAAAGTATAATTTTATATAATAACATATATTATATAATATATAGCTTGGGTTATCAAAAATACTTTTTTTTAATATCTGTCACAGTTTTGATCGAAAATTCAAGGGCACTTTATAGAATAAACCTGTAATATAAATATTATAAAACTACACAGGAAAAATTACACATTGAATAAATTTTCGACATAAAAAATTTCACTTTCTCAAGTAACATATTTAACGCTTTCGTTGTAAAATAGTAAAAACCAAAATAAAAAATATGCATTTTTTTATTATATATAAATACATTAGAAAGTAATTTTAAATAATAAAAAAATTGTGATTATAAAAAAATACCATACAAATGTAAAAATTGAATTAATTTTAAATATGTTTGATACATATTATTATAATATTTTTAACTAAAAATACACATTTACACTTTTGTCTTGGCACCTTTTACAGATCCAACGGATTTTTATCGTGTGAACAAAACTTTTTACGCGTTAAAAGCGCCATAAACCAATGACCTGATCTGATAAAAATACCTGTGACATCTGTAGTTTTACAAATAATTTTGAAAAACGATTTTATAAACAAAAATTTGAGTTGCTGGGACCTGAACCAGTGCCCTCTGGATTATATGTCCAGTGCTTATGGACTTTGGGGATCTTAATATTGAAAATTGCACTAATGACAGTGACCAAAAATGAACAATTGAGAGAAACAATACAATATAGTATAAAGGATTGAACCACACAAAGCCCTCGTTACGACTAGAAAAAAAGGGGTTTTTCATAAATATCAAGCAAAGATTCTCCGGTGCATTGAATGAATATTTTTTTCTTAATTAGCATACAGTGGAACTTAGACTTACAAGATGTTCGAGATGCAAGCAATTTTTTTTAATTTGCCTTGACATACAAACAGAAAAACATCGCGTAACTTAAAAATGAGCTTATCCCTAATTTAAGTAGTATGTATTTGCAGTTTCCATTGCCATTAATCAATTTCAGTTTTTCCCATTGAAATGAATTAATGGAATTTAAATTCTTTTCAATGAAAAAAATTGATTTGACATACGAGTAATTTATGTTATGAGCTCCATCACGGATCATTAAAGCTGTATACACTGCACAAAGATGTGACTAATACAAATAAAAGCGATTTTTTTGTATCAATCTTAGAAACATTAATCTTTTAATGTGTGTTTAAAAAATACAGTGTCAATTTCTTCTCTGCGCTTTTTATTTACAAAAAAGAAACTGCAAACTGTAGAAGGATATCTGTGGTGAACTCATTTAAAATACTTTTGCTTCTAAAACTGTTTTTTTGTAAAATTATTATGACCGGAGACTAAAAATAAATAAAAAATATTTCTTAAATTATTGTAAAACATATTTTGAATTTGTAGCTTTTTCTAAATATACCTCATAATATGCGAGCCTTTGCAATATAATGTATTTTTTTTGACGTATAATTATCAATCTTACTTTAACACAGGCTCTTTGAAGCATTAGATTTTAATGCAGCTTTATTATAGCAGATAATTAAAGGTAAGCTCGTAAAAAAATTAATTTCTAGAAAATACCAAATCCTTGACTGATTTATTTTACCTATAAAATTTTTTAATAATAAGAACATTTTTTTTAAATTTGATTGTAGTGTGTTGACAATGTGTAAAATTTACAGCATAGAAACAGCAAAAAAGTAATGGATATTATAATTCTCTCATCACTTATGACGTACTAATTTGTATTACACTCCATAATATAAACATCTCGAAAATATTCTACATCATCATTACGTAACGCGACATTTTATCTCGTTATTATGCACATTTTCGAACCCCTCGCGCAACACTTCCCGTTCGGAAAATTCGATGCGTGCTACCGAAAAATAAACCCCAAACGACACGACTATTAAAGTTAACTGACAAAACGCCAGTAAAATAGATTTTATCTCCCGGTTTATTCGTTAATTGGGTAGCGCTGTGAGCGTGGCAATTAACAATAAATACACCCCCTCGGTCGGCGATGATATGACAGCAGGGGGTGGAAACGACTCCGGCCGAATCGGAGATGGCCAACTTTCCTTCTATATACACATACATTTCCTCGACAATTATTCCTTCTTTGGCCGTCTAGACGCATCGACCCGAGTGCGTTGAAATTATTGCGCACATGCTCATTTTTTTCACCATTATAATATTCATAAATCAAGATAGAAATGGGGTAAGTTTAAATTTGAATGCAGCGTCTCAGGATTTTTTTAATGGCAAGATTTAAGACTGGCATTTAGATAACCTGTTAGTCTATCACAGTGGTTCTTAACCTTTTCAAAGTCACGGTGCATTTTTGATCATGGGAAAAAGTGGCGGTGCACCAGAATTAAAAGGTCGAAAAAAATATGTGGACATAATTTTTATTACATATTTAAAAAAAATAATAGTTACATACAAAATTACATACAAATTACATATTTTTAAAAATTAAATTAAATAAGAAAGTTAAGTATTTAAAATAAATTTAGTTAGTTAAGTTTGCCCTAGAACCAATTTTTAAAAACGTGTTTTATTAAAAATATTTGTATTAATATTTAAAGGTGCTCTTTGTGTGGCAAATCTAAGTGGTGCATTTTCCCTTTGCTTACCCAAAATGACGTTCCTGCTTAACATAATGGAATTTATATAATTGATCAAAAATTAATTAATGTGATACCTGAGCTTGTTGGCTTTTGCAGATATCAGAAATATTAGGTCGAATATTTTATGTAGTTACCCTGAATTCTTCGTTTAAATTTTTTTCTGTCTTTCTCGTTTTTTAGTTTTCATATTAGTTGTTGTTAAGAAACCAAGCTCACACAAATATGATGTTGAAAACTGTAACAAAATTTTCAATGCCTTCATGTAAAGAACTGAATATTCCTCTTGGACAGTAATTCAAAAATTCTTTATAGTTATTTCCGAAATTTTAATTTTTAGAGTACGATTAGTCGGCAATGAGACTAATTTGATGATTTCGTATCCGGTCATAATTTTCTATATTTAAGAATGAAAAATAATGTGTAATCTTTTCTTCCAATAAAGTAAAATGTTCTATTATTGCGGAAATAACTCCCTTGGGAATGTTTTCGTTAAGTGAAGGAAACATATCTACTTTTTTTTCTATTATTCGATTTTTCGAAAGAGTTATTTTTTTCCGAAATCCTGTCAATTTGTCAATGGATGTCATGAGTTTTTCGTTTTTTCCTTGAATGCTTGTGTTAACGTTATTTAAGTAATTAAAAATATCTGCTAAATATGCCACTGTAGCATAACAATCATTATTCTGAAAACATTTTACAAAGTCATCCATACCTTCATTTCGAAAAAAAGATTACCAATTCATTCTTAAGTTCTATGAATCGGCATAAAACTTTACCCTTAGATAACCACCTGACTTCAGTGTGAAAAAGCAAACACTCGTACATAGCTTCCATATAAATGCAAAGTTTTTTAAGCATGCGTGTTGATTTTATGAAATTCCCTATATTTACAACTTGATCTAGTACAGGTTTTAGTGCTGCTGGTAATGTTTCCAAACTAAAGATTCTCTATGTAAAAAACAGTGCGTGAATATAATATTAGGTTTTCTTGTCTTTGCAATGGTTACAAATCCTTTAAATGAGCCTACCATTGAAGGAGCACCATCCATACAATTTCCTACACATAACTCCCATGATATTTTAAATTGTTCTAAATATGAATAAATAAGATCAAAAACATCTTGTCCTGTCGTATGCTCGGTAAGTTCTTTGCAGCATAGATATTGATTCACTTTTTTGTTTTTATTTATGAAACGAACGAATCCTAGTATTTGTGCCTTACCGCTGCTAATGTCAGTAGATTCGTCGACTTGTAAAACAAAATATCGCTTGGAAAGTTTATCGTTAACTGTTTTCTCAGTATCATCCGACATATTTAATTTTTTTTTATTGTATCGTTTGAAGGAGGAATTTTCATAATTTCCTTTTTGCTTCATCACCAAACATAATTTTTCCTATTTCACAATATGCAGGTAAAATTAGAGACTGCTTATAGTATGTGGTTTTAATTGTACAGCAATCAATTCAGCAATCTTTTTTGACGCCAGTTATGCCTTATCGGAAATTTTAACAGTTTTTTCAAAATATTTTGCATGCTTAACAATCTTTTGAAGTAATCTTTACTTTTTAATGCAAGATCGGCGTTCTTCGTAGTGAAGTGGCGATTTAACTTGTCAGTATACATCGCGCTATTGGACAGTTTTTCTCCACATACAACACATAGTGGAATGTGATATCCTTCCTCATTGATGCTAGTAAAACTGAAACGTAAATATTCTTCAGAATACTCTCCATTTTTTTTTTTATTTTACTGGATATATTTTCTTTTGTATGAGACGTATGATGTCTAGTAACATCGTCACTACTTCTTCCACTTGTACTCCCAGCGTCATTAATATTTTGGTCTGATTCACAATTTCGTTTGGTAATAAATTTATCCATTGTGGGGTATCACGACTACAATAAAATACAAATTGATTGAAACATTAAGATTTTACTATTTAGCGGATTTTTTGTTTTTACCAATTTTCTCGCGGTGCACTTGCAATAAGCTCGCGGTGCACTGGTGCACCGCGGTGCACCGGTTAAGAACCACTGGTCTATCATAACGAATTAGGTTCAACTATAATATCAAATTTTAAATATATATATTTGTATTTTTAATCGCTAGAAGACTTTCAGGAACGTTCATCAGTGAAGCAACGAATAATAAGAATAATGTAATTCATGGAAAAAATCACCGAAAAATGTATAAAAAATGCGCTTCCTTATCACCTGAGCAAACATCAGATACGAATGCGGCAAACACGAAAATTCGTGTCGTTCTCATTTTCAACAATTTCGACGCTTGTTTGCATTAAAAATCACGTTCGGTTATCACCGGTGGACGACAATCAACGCCCGCTTAACGTTGTGTAAAATTTCTATGAATATATTACATTTTTCGCCTCAGAAATATCTACAATATATACATATGTATGTATATTTTTTGGATGGTTAATAATTAATTAGATGAGTATACCTAGTGTACGTCAGAGATGTACCAAAAATATAAAAAAGTCCGGTGCCAAAATTTTATATCATTCATGTAACAACACAAACAAACGCAATATTTTACTTTAGAACGCGTCATCTTACGCACGCGGATTCTTTTTTTATAATAAAAAACGTTCATAGCAACTAGATGTCTTGATTGAAAGAGAATCTCTAGCGAGACCGATAAAGTATGTGATAAAAGATTACTTTGGACCATGTGTGTATGATTATTTTAATAAAATTATAATATTTAAATACAGAATTATCAATATAAGAATAGTATTAACATACGCAAGAGTTACTATAAAAAAATATATAAAATTGTATGGAAGTTAACCAAAAAACCAACATTACAATACTCTTTTTATCAATGTATTACTTCGAGTTCAATGCACTGTTTAAATGGGCAATACAAGTCTATGATTTATTGTGTTAATCAATAACATTACGTGATTGTTAAAAATGCAGTAAAAAATTTAAGAATAAAAGACACTTAAACTGCGCAAACCTTACACATAGAATCCAAGTCATCTAGCAGAGCTAGTTAAACTCTTGGATTCCTGTAACTTGTTGATTAAATTTTTTAGTTCAGGGATAAAAATAAATATAAAAATTATTATTTTTAGCTGAACATTGATTGGCATTGAATTAAGTATTTTTTATTAAAATTACAACCATCGTTACCTGTTGGGTAAAAGTATAAACATATAAAAAAAATATAATTAAAAACATGAAAAAGTGGACAAACAAAAACTATCTTAACGTATGTGCATTGTCGCATAGTATTGGGCAGCCGGATGGCCATTGCCAAAGAAGAGTTGGAAAATGCTTCAGTCTTTACAGACAGAGGACGCAACCAAGATCTATTACCGCTTTCTGGGACCCACAATTGAAGCTAATGGAGTACCAAAGGGTTGTCAACTACCGCTTTGAGTAATTTCCAAAAGTGTTTAATTCATAAACACTTCTGCGATTTGACAACGAAACAAAATAAAATCACTTAAAAACATTTTTTCGAGACGCAGTTTATTGCATTGACTTATTACGCCTGAAAATCAGCAGCAGACTAGAGCATCATAAAGAGTGCGCAATATCAAAGTATTCTTAAAGTAGCGAGCATTGCTCAATATAAATCAGTCTCTGTAATGAGCAGGCTAAATTCATAGTAGAAGGCCTATCGAGATAGAAGGAGCATTTCGCCGACATCTAAATCTAAATTCTGTGACATTTCATGACAATGAAAGGCAATCAAAAGCCTACTTCCATAAATAATTAAGATTCTCCTGTAAGTCGAGGGAATCTGAAATCTACTCATTGTCTTAAAATCTTAGAGTGGTCCACATTTAATAAAAAAATAAGTGATTCATTACCATTTATGTGTCATTAATGAACAACAGAAACAGCAGTGGACCAAATTTGTATCCTTGCGGTAGTCCAGTAGAAAAAATATATCCTTCTGAAAATAATTTTTAAACTAATAACTATCGGTCAAGTAAGTAAAAATAACTTTGTGAGACCGAGTAAATAGTAGTAAAACGCCTTTTTAACATATGTGTATATATCGTCCCGTAGTGTAATGCTTTTGAAACAGAGTTAGAACAAACTATTTGTTTAGTGACAGTGGATCGAGATTGTCGAAAAATATGACTGAATAGACAGATAGATAGTATTTTAATATTTATTAGGTAGACCCGAAATAAATGTCGATTTAAGAGCCAGTCTTGATTTGGCCGTTGCTACCTGAATAATTATGTTGTGCACCTCTGAACGCCACATTCCGATTTTTATAAAAAAAATTGTGAATGCTCAAAATTTTCGATTGCTTAATTTTTACTAAGTGAACAATTTATACAAAATCACATTTTATATGAATTGCTTTAAAAATATTAACTACGGTCACTAAATATACGCAGACGGCAAAAAGGCATCAGCTGACCGAGAAACAAAACCAGTCCGATTGAACTGAGCATAAACACATACAAAAAATTGGGAATGTTTGGATATAATATGTATGAGTTCTACACGAATTAAGCGAAGAAAATAAGTAGGCGCGTATCTGCATAACGCAAAAGCTTCAGGATCTTAAAACCTGTCGCCTTTTCTAGATCATTTGAATTAATAATTAAAATTTGTATGACAATCGTGGTAGAAGACATAGGTTATCCAAAAGTCAAGTATTGAAACCTTCCTCGAAGCACGGTCTTGCTGTAAATCATGTTATTTTTAGTGTATGATTAGATTGTGCATTACGAAACTCTTAAACATGGCCAAACAATAACAACTGGATAGTTGTGCACGAGGAAGTAAAAAAATCCTATATTTACTAGAAGTCGAATAGTTCTACAAGACGCCAATGTGCGTCCACATATGGTGAAATTATATCATCCACCTTATTTCCAGACCTTGCTCCTTCTGAGATGAAAAAAAATAAAATGCTGACGATGTGGAAAGAAAGCTATCGGAATATTTTGTAGCACGGTTTTCAACATTTTATGCTAATTGAATAAAACAATTGACCAAGAAGTAGGAGAAGGTTATATTTTTAAAATAAGCATTTAAATGTATTTTTTGCAATATTTATAAAACATTTTCATTATAATATTTAGTAACACAAGAGTTCATTTATATAATATATTTTCTCAAAAAATAATCAAACCTTAACCTATCCAATGCTAACTATTAATAATAACACATAAAATGGTTAACTTCCTACGTAAACTAAATCTACTTCTGATATGCGCATTTGTACATATGTACACATAAGATACGCTATACAGTTATTGAATCAACTTTCATATTCCAATGCGAGTTCCAATCTTTTCAAACATATTTTTCTACTTTCCCATATATTTTATGTATTATACACATGTGTATACTACATATAGAACACAAATATAGAATTAGGAACGTCCGTGATTTAATTTCGACGGAGCTTTTTCGCAATACGCGTTCCACGTATTTTTGTGCTTTTTTATAAGCAATAATATTACTCAAAATCGTAACAATCGTTACGGTAACAAACTAGTTAATTAACTGCCCATTGATTTCGACTTCCAGTTAACGAGATGTTTTGTTAAATGTATGAAAACGCGATCCTAATATAGAAACCCTTACCTATATTTATTAACGAACGAAATAAACTTCCATATTGATATGAAAGCTGAATATATTGCGTATTTCCGACAGGTTTCGTGTGTTGGACCATTTACTGGTTTATTTTTAACGTTGAACTCTGACGGTTAATTCGGTTCAAGTTAAATATAGCACAAGTCGATACAATAGATTTTTTAAGCAGCTTTATATATGTAGCAAAATAATATATTAGGGGTACCGGAAAAGATTCCATTTTTTTTTACATTCCTTGTTTGAGATCAGTTTGACCCTGGACACGGTGGAGTGAGCATATTTGTATGTTTTTTTTTCTATAGTATTGTTCCTCGGCTTTCTTTTTGCGTCATAAATATTTTTTTAATCTTAAGGGTAAAATTAGCAAACCAGAAGCAAAGGAACAATACATACGGCATTTCATGCTACTTTTTTTTCGATCAAGGCTGGAAAGCAACTAAGGCAGCTAAAACCATTATTGAAATTTATGGAGCAGTAATAACAGCAAACAGATGCCAGTTTTGGTTCCGGCGATTTAAATCTGGCGATAGGACCTTAACAGACGTTCCGAAATCAGGACGACTTTCGAAATTCGACGATGAACTGCTGAAGGTCATTTTGTAATCAAATCCTCGTCAAAGTATCGAGGATTTATCCCAAAAACTTGCTGCTCCGTGGTCTATAGTGCAAGAACACAAAAAAATTCGGCAAAACTAATCGAATGGGTGTTTGGGTTCCCCGTGCGCTGTCCGTAGCGAACAAAGAGGAGCGAATGAACACGTGCGATTCACTGTTGTCAAGAAACAGAATTCACCCATATTTGGATCAAATTGTGACTAGTGACGAAAAGTGGATAGTATACGACAACGTGGTGCGAAAAAAACAATGGCTTTCAAAGAAGGAAGTACCTGTTCCGACCCCTAAGCCCGACCTCACCCTTTGCAAGTCCTATTGTGTGTATGATGGGATATTCGTGGAATTATCCATTATGAACTGTTAAAACTGGGTGATACGATAACTGCAGAAGTTTATTGTCAACAACTCGAAAGATTGAATGAGAAATTAAAAGTGAAACGTCCGAATTTGATAAACCGAAAAAGAGTGATTCTGTTACACGACCACGCGCACCCTCTCAGTGCAAAGATGACCCGTGAAAAAATATGCAATTTAAATTTTGAAGTCTTGAAGCATCCTACATATTCGCCAAACCTCGCTCCTTCTGATTTTTTGTCTCTTTAGATTTATGGAACATTCATTTAGGGACAAAAAATTGGAAAATCTGAAGGAAGTCGAAAATCATTTAAATTCGTATTTTAATTCGAAACCACCAAATTGTTATAAAGCGGTAATCCAAAAATTGCCTAAAAGTTGGCAAACAGTTCTAGATAGCTATGGGGATTATATTTTATAATATTTAAAATAATATGAAAATAAAATTTCAATAAGACCTACGATGTTTAAAATAATGGTTTTCTTTCCGGTACCCCTAATATTTTAGTAATAAATTATTTTTATCTACAATTTATTTCCTTCTGATTAAAAAATGTTAATAAATATTGAAATCTATACTTTAAATAATCGTATTATATATATATATAATAGTTTGGAAAAAATAATTAATTGAGCATATCAAAACATCACACATTAATTATGATAATATTAGTGATTCCAGATTAATATTTAGAAACAAACAAGTCCATATGACCCAGATGTATTTAAGTAAAAACATGTGTATATTTATAGCTATATCAGATTGCTAATAGTAATTAAAAATAAAAATAAATCATTAGATAATCAATAAAAATGATTGGCATTCAGTGGAATATCTGCGTGCGTGAATTGATTCATAGAATCAAAAGCAGTCGTACTTCTAAAAATAATCAATCCATCATTCATATGTAGCTGTTTATAGAACTCTCAGTGTATATTTCTATAATCGACTTTTCATTCTCTATCTCCCTTTCGATTTTATCTAAGATATTATTTTTACTCTTTTTTTATATACTGTAAATTACTACATGAAAACAATGTAAACATATGTGTGTCCAAAATATGTGTAATTATGGATGATTCTGAAGAATCGTGCTCGATTGTGGGCGGTAAGGTCTAATTGAATCGAGTAATATTAAACAACGGAATTTCTGTGCTGTTGTTATTGTCTTTTATATAAATAGAATCATAATTATACAGTATAATGATGCTACTTACTGTAAACAACATAATGTATTTATAAATGATGATAAGATAAATTATTTATTTATAATTACTTGAGTACATTGATATACATTTAATACTGTTATTATTACAATTATTAAATACAATTTAAAAATATTTTTATAGACGTATGTGGTATGTATGCAAAAAGACATGAACGATGGATTATTGATTCAACATTCCTATCAACAAAACCGATTGCGTCAGACAATTCGTATCACAAAATCTGATTGTATCAAAGACAGCGCATTCGACAGATTCTTAAAATGTGTGTGGGTTATACATAAATTAATTTTAATATAATAATTATCCTCGGTAAATTTGGATCAATTATATAAGCGAGTTATATAATTACTACATGAAAAATATTTGATAATTATTTATTTATATAATTAGGCATCCATCAAAATAATAATATAAACAATATTTTGATACAAATATAATATTACTAAATTATCTTTTATATGCCAATTTTATTTTTTTAATCTATGCATTGTACTTGTATATATTTTTAAAGTTGGTAATGCAAGTTTTTTATAATAATTTTAAATATGTTGTTATTGAATCCTTTTAGTATAATATGTATTATAATAAAAAATGAATATTACCCACACACAAAACTAACCTAAACACTGATGCTATATTAAAACCAATTACAGCAATAGATTCTATACATTGCTACAATAATTTGGTGGAAAAAATACAGATAAATATTCATAAAAAATCTGGCAAAGTATCCAGCTACATTATCCATTTTCTACGAATAATTATAATAAATTAAAACAATTTAATAGTCACTAAAACTAAAGGGAATTTAAATAGTTTAGGCTTGTTTTATATTAACTTAAAAACAAAGAAAACAAATAATTATGAAATTTTTTGGTTAAATAAGATGATTCTGACGCATCTTAAATTTGTTTAAATTGGCAAGTATTTTAAAAATCATGTAAAAAATATTTGCAGTATATTTTTTTTTTGATTAAAAATTAAACAAAAACCTTAAAAATCAATGCCTAACTGAACGCAATTCTAGAAATACTAAAAAAATCATTAGCACAGTAGATCAGTACTAAAAGTATAAAACTAATGCCGAAAGATGAGTCATAAGTGTTTATCAATTACTATCGTATTTAGGAGTTTAGAATTTTTTATTACACACAAAATATTTTTTAATAAAAATAGACAAAGGTCTCAAAATGATAAATATTTTTAAAGCGCATATTGTATTTCCTGTATCCTTTTGGTCTAAGGAAACAGATTAGGTGGTCGATATTTTCCGTTTTTTTACAATATTTAGTTGTATTCTAGAAACTTAGACATTTAGTCAAATCTACTTTGAATAATATTAAATGTTTTCTTCTGGATAAAATTAAGCTAAGTTGTGAGCCTATTTTCAAATGAATTGAAAACGTTAAGTAGTTTTTTATAGATTGAATAATTTTGACTATCATTGAAAACTTGTCTATGTAGTGCGCAAATTTACGCAGTAACGCGGTAACAGTTAAAAATGCACTAGGATCAACCGCATATCTCTTGGACACGCACGTGCGATCACTTCCCATTTATATTGTAAATCGCAGAGCTACACAATGATTTTAATGTCTAAATTGCAAATATTAAATTTAAAAATAGATTTTAACCCTTTGGCTACCGAAATCCGATATATCGGCTTTTGCTACACTAGCGAGAACTGCCGGATCCGACGGCTCCGAAATCGTAGTATCCAATACATTTTCAACCGTCTGTAGGGTAATTGCTTCAGGGGTTTATAACATTTTTTCAAATATATGTTATAAATATATTATAATCATTATTTTTTTAATATTTCATTATTATTTATATATATATAAATATATAAATATCATATTTTATTAATTTACGAAAAGTTTTATTTACATTTTAAAAATAAATAACATATTATATACCATTGTTATCGATTCCTGATCGGAGTCCGGCCGCTCAGATCTCGTAATTTTTAATACGTCATGCGATAATGACTCTTATTACAGCGCAAATAAGAACTAAAATAACACACAATCGCATATTCATCATTAATTAGGTCAAGTTCACTGCAGACAGCGTCGCACGCTGCGACAGCATGTTTACAAACTAAAATACACATTTTGACTTTTTAATTATATATTAAAAAGTCCCGGCATTTCTGGAATATTTTTCCAAAAAGGCCCGGCATCCAAAGGGTTAAAAATCAGAACGAAGCAAAAATAATATTTAAAACCGATCCGGTATTCGTACACTCACTAGCTTCGGTAGCTCACGACAGTGACGTACCGACAGCTAGTAATTATAATTGCGATAGATCATCACAAATTATTTTTTATTATATTTCTAAATATCATGAATAAATATCGTGATAATTTTAAATCATAGCTCGTACTTATTAGATATTAAAATGAGCAAATCACCACTTATTTATCATATGAACTCAAAATCAATACATATCGCGGAAACATTACCAAGGCATGAAAACGGTTCAAGTAATCAAATTTTTACACATAAACAAATAAAATGCAAATGTAAGCAAAAAAGGATGAAATTTACCTTATAATAATGTAGCTCCTAGATGCACAGTAAATAAAACTATATTTAAATATATAACAAAACACTAGAAGATTATGTAAATATTTGAATATGTAGCTTCTCAACCAAAAGAATAAATATGTTGCATGTGTTATTTAAATATTTATTCCTAGATTTTTGTTTGTTAACTGTTGCTATGCATTTTAATTGTAAATATGTTATAACGATAAATATACAATATTAATTTAATTGTTGGCGCATATCAAATAAATATCTCTGATACTTCAATCCTTGATTTTTTCAGAGGCATGTATCAACATTTAACATTACATTATGACGTTATTTTTTCGATTTTTTTTTATCGTTACAACATAATTTTATTAAATAGATATGGGCCATGACACTCTCGGACTTGTCGAGGCGTTGCTGTTTCCTAACCGATATTTAAAAAAATATTTAAAAAGTTTGACCACCTCCGATTGTCGCCGACTTGTGACGCATCGCTGGTCCGCGGACTCAACGTCCATGTCCACAGCCACTGATGCTTTCCAAGGGCCGCTCGCAGCAATTGTGTTTGATAATAACACACAACCAGAGAAACCGATGATTACGCCAATTGCTCATATACGTGCATTCGTATGCGGCATATGGAACTCTTCGTCACGTACGATGGGCTTTGGACTTGGCCGGTTGTGATTTACGATCGATCACGACTTTTGTGACGTGCTTATCAATGGAGCTATCGCCCATTATCAGCAACAGTACAGTATCGCATTCATCACGCTGTCGTATGGACGCGTCGTTGTGGGTGACGTTGGTGTCAGTGACACTGAAAAATTATTTCAGATCATTTTTACTGTCAAAACCACTTTATATATCACTGTCACGATGGTGGCAGTAGGTCGGACAAGTTCCTAATTGAATCGAACTAAAATCGTCAATTGTGCGCGACGCACAGTGTACGATTTGACCAATCTAGCTGGACAAAACTCAGAATCAGACGTATAGGATTTTAAATGGTCTCAAATTACAATTTAGAGATGTGGCAGCAAATAAAACACAATTTTGTTATTCCTACTAAATTTATTTGGATTTTAACAAAGTTTTTATGTGAGCAAAATGTTTTATGCTGCTTTTCTTAGGCAGTTTCCGTAACAAATAAATGTAAGGATCAGACGACATTAATAAATATTTAAATAAATCATAATTTGTGCGAACACGAGAAGTTTTTAATGTGTGACCTAATTTGACCTTCCTAATTTCTTTGTTTTTGCCCTTTGAAGCCTCTTCAGACATTTGTTCTATTATTTCTGCTCCGTGTATCAGGATCTTATGCAATGTAGCTGGCATGTTATACCACGGGTATAGGATGATATATAAGTCTCGTGTTTCCAAACAATATTGCTTAAATTTGTCCAGGTCCATTTTATAGCCAGACGCTATGACTGTAAGAATAGTAGATAAATCAAATTTTCTTTGATACTGGTGATACGAGCCGTTGCTTTAAAATCGTGAAAAACGCCCTTGCGGTGTTCCCATCGTTGCTCGTACCAAAATCTGGTTTAACTTTGTCTACTATGAAACTGATTTCTTTGAATTTACCCTTTATTTCATCCTTCTTCTTCTTCAGCATACATTTGCACAGTGAAATTGTTTGCAATAAATAAAGCCAACGCTTCTTCCGGGGTGTAAGACCGTTGTTATTTTTTCACGCTAATTCATCTCCAAGCTTTTTTATAACCAGTAGCTCGTTTTGGTAAAACTGTAGATACTTCCTCCATTAAATTAGCAGCGTCTCATTTTCCACTGGCTCGCACACTTAATTGTGAAGCAAAAAATAGCTGTGCATCGTTATATTTTTCCAATTGAACTTTGCGCTTTTTCGTTTTTGTACAACTATCTTCAAAACGCTTTTTCGGTCTACCAATACTGAAACTTGGTTTCGGTGACTATTCGTGGAACATATAAAACACTAATTCTTAATTTAACCATTTTTCATAGACACTTAAAAATAAGTCTAATCGTACGAAGCCATTTCACACGAATCTTCTCACATTCTTTTTTCAGAAAGGTCCATAAGGGCTTCTCCTGATCTTGTGTAAGGAGCAAATCAACAAATCTTGACTTTACAAACATAATAACTTTGTTTAATCTGCCTTTGGAAGGGATAGAACGCCAAAAGTCAAATAATGACTTTCGTGAAATTTGGGCACTTATAATGAAACAAATTAAAAATCTTTAGAATCGCACATAATCGCACAAAATAATTATGTTCTTAAAAAACTATAATGATGCGAGAATACGTTTAGAGCTTTGTCATGCCTTGACTCAACTTGACTACATACTTTAAGACCATCCAAAGTTAATTTTTGTGTTTTTTTGTTGTTTTGAAAATGGTATATTTTAAGACAGTATTCCTAAGTATTCACAAATATTTTGGTGGATTAAAATGCAATGATAGATTGATAATTACCTCTAGTTGAAGAATCCATCACTAAAAAGTACTTAAATCACACAAAACACAGTAAGCCAAGCACAAACGTCAATGTTCACAGCTGCACTAAGCGGCTAATCGCGGCTACCTAGATCCAAAACGGTAACTTTGCCCATTTTTATTGAAGGGATCGCGACTCAAAAACTGTTTTGGAGTACGTTACCGGTTGTAGGGAACATTCAAGGGTATAGTAATATTAAAAAAAGCAATATCTGAACATTTTAATTTTAGACTTTTGTCCACCTAGATTAGTCAAATCGTATACTGTGCGACGGTCTCATTAAGTGACTTTTGTAAAAAAAATCGTACTGTAAATATAGTCTATTTAAATATAATATTTAGAGAGATATTAATTATTAAATAAAATAATTTTGTAACAAAAATAGTATCACTTTTAATTAGTATACATAAGCAAGATTAAACTAATGTTTTACTTCTAATTAGTTAGGCATTAAATAATAATGTTGTGACTTATGAAAAATAATTTAATGACACATTATTTTAAATAAATATAATATTAAAATACAGCAGCAGATTTATTCTTAATTGTTTATTTTTATTTTATAGCCTAGCTCAATTTTAATTAATCACCACGATATTGATTAGTGAGATTAGGAAAATCTAAGAAAACATAGATTTTCTGAACAGAATCAGACACGATAGAAAAAAAACAGGTCATTCGTGTATTAGTCACCGACTATATCACTGGTCTACCGTGCTGTTTTATTTTTTATTTTATGATGATTTAGAAAAATATAAATTTATAAATACATGGAGTTTTACTTTGTAATAAAAAAATTAAAAATAAAATATTCCTTCAGGGTATTAATAAATTTAATTTAATTTTAGAATTTTTATTACCTTTTTATAAATATTTTATCTAATAGGATACAATTATCAAGTAAATCAAAATATAATATAAAGGTTAATTAGTATTCTCTTTATGACAAAAAATATGTATTATAGCTACATAAATTCAAACATAAAGTATATAAGTTCTTTTATTTAGTTTTATAATTATCATATATTTATAATTATTAAATATTAAAAATTTCTATATATTTTTTTTTCAATTTTAAAACATCAAAATCAGAATTTTCTTTTAATACAAGAAGTAAGCTATATTTTTCTGGTTTTATCTAATATATATTTATATAATAATAAAAACACTGTTTGTGTGTTGAAAAAAATTATAAATTAAGCAATATAAGCCTATTTTCCAAAAACTTAAACCACACAAATTTTGAATGCTGTGCTTAATTAAATTCATAAAATTTAGTCTTATGATGATTTTAAATCAAATTTTTTTTAGTACATATGTAAAAATTCATTAAAAAATAAGTAAACTGGAAAAAATCTAATACGCTTCTCAACAAATCTGATTTTTTTTAATCTTTTTATTTACAACTCATCAATGCAGCAAAGAAAATGTATTTTTCTATTCCAAGTACTGGTATTAAATTTTACATATTTTTAAAGAATAATCCAGGCACAATATACCTTTATTTTAAAAACCTGTAAAATTAAAATTAACAACTAATAGTTTGACTGACTTTGATGCAATCTGTTTTGTTTGTATTAAAACTGACTAATATTATAGCTAATATAAGTGTTTCTATACATCTTTGAATACCTTATAAATATGAAATAAGCACAATTTAAATTCAATTTTTATCTAATACAACGCTATATATATTATGAACATAAACATAAAAATATATACTGCAATTATACAGTTTTAATTAGCATAATTGCAGTTTTTAAACTTAAAACCTGATTTTTTAATACCTATTTGAATATAATGAGCATAAAATTTAAACAAATATATTTGGACTTAATGTATGTACACGTGATTAAGGTTTACTATTAATGAAAACATATCAAGGTTTTATATGATGACTTTTTTAATAAGATTAGCAACAAAACATTTCAAGAAGTTTATCAATTTATTTAAATATATTTTAGTATATATCTATATCGCTTTTCAATTGCCTATAAGTTAAAGTTTATGTTTTCTCGTATCAATATTGTAAGCACAGCATCAAAGTATATATAGTTATTGCATATTAAAATCAACCTATTCTGAACAATTACAAAACTTTACAGCATACAAACTTGATTCGTATAGCGAGTAGTAAAAAACACCATAATGGACCATTGTTCGAGATCGATCACTTCCTACGATTCGATCCGGTCTGATGGCGGCCGCAACAGGTGGTTCAGGAACAAACTCAACAGTTTTATAATATATACAACTTAGATAATATATATATATATATATATATATATACAATATTTATGAAAATCCTGAAAACGGCGTTTCCGTCACGTACTATACAGCTAAGTATAAAACCGGCAGTTTAAACTCTGACGTCATTCGCGAAAATGACAATTTACATATTTTTTGTGTCAAAATGACGCTTATAGAGCCGTCTCATATATATTACTAAGATGTCATAATTCACAAGGGGTCAAAAAATGGTTATTAAATTGGGTTATAAGTGTGACAATAAAGAATTAAACTGATTTATGAATGAATTTAAACGAGACATGAATTACTATAAGAATATGACACTACTTGAGATTTTAATATAAAGTTGCAGTGATCAATGTCTTTATATTTTTAGGTACTAATACAGAAACAAAAATATACGAAAATATGTATAAATGTCATACATACATATGTATATAAAAATTAAACATCTTTCTTGTATGTGCATCAGAATTTATTTTGTAAAAAAATTGTCCAACTTGCCTGTGAAATTTATATTTTTTGTAAAAAATAGTTAGAAAACTATATAAATATATATTAGAATAATTTATATCTGACTAAATAGTATGGAATCAAGTGGGTTATTTGTTAGTTTTAGCATTTTTACTATTTTATATGGTTCAAAGCTAGGAATAAAAAAACTTTTACTTTCGCTATTATTAAATTATCTGATTTATGTGCTTATTTAAAAAAATAGTTTTACAAACTGTTTCACTATACATATTTGATTTTATTATATTAAACGACTTATGTGTAGTACTAATAATTTGATCAGATGATTAAATCGTATATAATAAAAAAAAAACATATTTTTAAAGAACTATGTAGCATATCATAATTTTCTCAAGGCAATCTATTTATAAAGAACTACCCGTCACATGTAGCCACAAGAAATGATAAAATCAAACATTTAAAAATTATATACTCTAGCAAAAAACTAAAATACTAAAGCAATATTTTGTTGCGATTTTATACAGAAAAGCTCTTTTTTTTAATTGTCCATCATTATCAACCATATTTTTTTAATGTGGATATTATCTTATCTTTATGGCAAAATATGTGCAATAGTATTTATCGATATGTAATATAATATTAATACCAACACAATTTAAAACATATAGATCATAAACGATTGTGTATGCACACACACTAAAAGCTATTATTATATATAATACATCAATTATTTATTACGGATTATTTTTTATCAGGTTTGCTACTTGCATATTAATTATTTGGTCTATTAATACCCATTCATTAGTATCGTGTTATGAATCAACAGGACCGAAATGGATGTTGTTCTATTTTTTTAATACAAAAGTAGCACATAAACGCATATCTCTGAATCAAATTCCCACAAAGGTAAATTATAATTTCGTGTTTCTAAATCAACAAAGCCTATGAAATATTTAAACACACAACCTTATACGTAAGTTAACATTACGTTATAACAATATAATAAAACTCCTACATATTAATCATTATATTTATACATTTGTTGCACTATGACGTAAACGCTAACACACAACCATATCTAAGTACACATTTCTTTTGTGTATTCTCTCGTATTTTTCCTTCTTTCTTTCTTTCTTTCTCGGATGCGGTAATATAAAAAAGACACATACATAGGTATGGTCGTATCAAAAATGGCTTATCATAGAAATGTAAATCATAAAACCGACACCATCTTGTTACAACAAAATATTATCTGCGACGCAGGTGGAACCCTACCGTGCGACATTTATGAATGTAAGTTTATTTTTGTGATAAGATGAAGATATAAAGCGTCCCAAATTCAGCGTGAAAATTTTTTTTTGATAAGTATAAAGCGGTGAACTTTGATCGCAAAATTCCACATGGCAATAAACACATAACCCAAGATATGTGTTTACCTTAGCTGTTAACACTCTAAGCTACTCTAGAATCTAAAATGCGTTTATATTTTTAACAAGTAAATAAGATATAGCGTTTAAATTGCTATTCAAATACTAAACCACTCTCACTCTTCCCCCAGCTGGTCAAACTCTACACGATAGTTTCAGAGACATCCAATTAAATCCAGCACACATAGCTTCTCCCAGTTTCAATTAATAATAATCTGTCCAATTTATAAAACGAATCCTGGGAAACTAGGATTATGACGGTCGAACGGTAATCTTTCTTCTAAGATGCTATGTGTATTATATGAACAATGTTTAAGCGGTTAAATATAACTAATACCAATTCACCTCTGTGCATATATTTCACACGTCATAAAGATAATTGGATTTCTCATTAAATTAAACGCACGAAGCGCAAATCTAAAAATACATTTATACACCATAGTAATGCTGTAAAGCTTATTATGAAGCTCAGTAACTTTTATTATTTTTTCAATTCAAGAATAGATTCCAAACTTTCTGATTTTGAAGACTTTCCAACGATTATTAATATATTTTTCAAAGAAGTGACGATTTCTGTCGTAAAATTTATTTCTTGCTTTATTAAAATAAATTAACACAAACCATGAGATGTTAAAGGATACTTTTAGCAGTGTCACCTGTTGTTTTTGTAACTATAGAACTCTATAATTATTTATTCTTTATTTAATTATTTTTTTTCTAAATGCATACTATATTTATTGTGTTACGCTACTTAAGAAAATTTACAAGCTAAACCATAAACCTGTCTTTCCAATCCACAGAGACAAATTAGGCATTAGTCAGTATTTTTAAGTGCTACTTTTAGACTCATAGAAAGGGAAGAAAAACATTCTACTCCATCACCAATCGAAGCTATATACAATAAATATTAAAATAAACTGATATTTATTAAATGAATTTAAAAATGCTATAAAGATCATGAAGAAACAGATCCAACGACAAATAAACTTCAGCTTTAAACTAAGACTACTTATAGCCACCTGTTGCTTTCAACTAAGCTGAATTCATATTTACAGACAAACCTACAATATATACATAGTTTTCCACTCAAGCAGAATAAGCTTAAAAACTTTAGAGGTAGATTACTTTTAAGTGTATGTACTCCATTAATGTAGATGTATACATACTTATACACGCATACATATATAGTTATAAAATGTGAGCATATAAAAATATTAATTAATATTTGCCCTTAGCAAGATCTACTTTAATCACTACATATGTTTTCATAAAGCAACAGATTAGCGAATTTGGACCACTTTTAAGTACACCACTAGTTTATTTTTATTATATTTCAATTACAGAGAAGATCAACCTTTATAAGCCCATGTTAAAAATAAATTTCAGTAGACTCTAAAAAGGTTAAAAATATTTCAATAAACTTTCTCAACAAAAATGTAATAAGAAAAGTCGAAAGAAACTATTTGGGGCTACTTTTAATAGCACTAGATCTCTATATATTAACGTTAACGTAAGTAATAGTTCATATACGTTAATTCAATCATAGTAAAAATATGTTTTTTATTCCAAAATTCTTGAAATCTATTATCATCAAGTTGTTCATCTTAAAGATTTACCAAAACATCGAACCAGTGAGTCTAGGCTACTTTTAACTACACCACGCCTGTTAGAACACCATAAACCTTTCGATCCAATCCACACCAGACAGAAGAATCGGCTGGAAGAATGCGTCCGACAATATTCCAAGCGCGCTGCTCTCTCCCGTCGCTAATTGTGTCTTCCTTTCTTCCCGAAAATCTACCCCGGCCCGGAACGCCTAAAATATACGTTATACATACATACGCCACGCTATATTTGTCCTATCTTTTTTTCTTCTTTTCCTTTCGCATCCCTAGTTACATGCATCAGCATGTCCCGACGTACCGGACCGTGTGATGGATTGTCAAGAGTGTTCGAGAGACAAAACCGAACCGGAGCGGATTCCTCGGATGGTTCTCGTTCGCGAAACTAAACCCGTGACTATTTCCAGTGCCAAATATCAATGATGGCATCGGATGACTCACGCCATCGAAAGGTAGGGTCCTGTCTCCGAAGAGAATTGTTTCAAACTATGACCGGTTCTTAGGGGCTCTTAGCGAAGACGCTCTAATTTTGAGGGTCAATATTACGGTCCAACCTTTTATTAACGCGGTTAGCAAAGTCTATAAATACCTGGCATGTTATAAAATGATGAAATATTGTGCAATATTTGTATATTATATTTAAATAAATCAAATTATGTCGCGCACCCTAAATGTACAACATTATTTTACGTTGTAATGCTCTCTATTTATATCTTATATTTATAGAATGCTATAGAACAGCTTATTCTCAACTCAAATTGAGGTAGACTATAGTATATTTAGAATTTATTTATAGGAACTTGAATATTTGCTAATTAAATAATTTACTATCTGTTCTATTCTGAGATCACTAAATGCCTCAAACTTCGTAAATAAATATTTTATTTTCGCTACAATAAATAGAAGACATTCCTAATATATAAAAAAAAAAGAAATGCTTGATAATATATTTTATGGGTGTGTTTTTAAATATCTTAAATATTAAAATAGACAGACAATTGTTTTACAAAAACTTAAAGTCAGTGCAACAACATAGTATAAATCATTTATTACTTTCCTCCGCATACTATATATTTATATATAAATATAACAGATACAAAAACTACTGTCACAAAATTACATCGTACTCAGAGGGGGTAAGTAACTTAAAAAGATTTTTTTCATTATAGAAGAACAACCAAAACAAGGGGCAATAAACTAGCGTCATAAAAATACTTTTAAACCCTAGATACGAACATACTTTAAGATGAGCAGTGTACCAGAATTGTGCCATATATTTGGTGTCCCAAAATTAACGCAAGATTTGAATTGAATTAAATAGAAAACACATTTTTTACTCATTATATTGTTATTTTTTTATTGAATCATAAAGTACATTATTTATTTTTACTAACCTTAAATGATCAGCTGTTAGCATTTACTGCACAAATGACGGCAAATTCAAATCTTGTGTTAATTTTGGGACACCTTTACATTCTAACAGGTTCAAGAGCGAATAAGAATTTTTTTAGATCTGTTTATTATATTTTGGGTAATAAAAGTGTAGTTAATATCATATTATCAGTATATTTAGCAATAATTAAGGAGCTAGGGTACGCCGTACATTTTATGTTTATATATAAAATATTTAAAATCAACTTGCAATAAAATAATGACTCAAAGTGGTATTTATCTATTTTCATAATTGTAGCCTCCACAATAAAATATTTGTGTGGTTTATTTTAAATCATTAAAATAAGGTATATTTTGCTGAATTATCCCCTTTATTCAATTTAAAAAAAAATCAGTTTAATAACTAAAAAAGGAAAGGAAAAACAATTATATTGTTTACTTTTATTTATTGAAATTAAGTAAATGTAAGATCTTCTTGTCATATTTGCTTATTTTTTATATTTTTAATGATATGTGTATCAGAAACATGAGAGCAATGTAGTTATCTAATTTACATTTAATGCCATTGATATATGTCCTATTAAAATAATAAAGTGTACTATCATGAAAAATTGTATTGAATTGCATTAAAAAAACTCATGACATTACCAGATAAAAAAGTACGGTCATTCAGCGGTTTGTAAGATAATTATGATTTGCAATGAATTGTAGTAACAAAGGATTAAAAAATATAAATTGCTAAAATGGCTTTGGGAAAAATCAGAGAGATTTCTATGTAGTTTGAGATGCTTTTTTAAAGATAAAAATTCTGCTAGCATTATTATGAATAAATATGTTAGGAATATTTTTAAACCGTATTTTAAATTATAAATAATATTTTTTAAAGTGTCAATCAAATATATTGCATTGAATTGTTTATAAATTTTTAATTTGTGAATTTAAAAGCATATGAAAAAAATGTAAAGTATGTATATACATTTATCCATGCATGCACATGCAGTTTCTATATTTCAATAAAAAATACACATTTGATCCTTCAATTTTATAGAAAAATATATAGTATTCTAATATTTTTGGACAGTGGAAAGTTATATGTGAATTAGTGGCAAATTAAAAAACCAAAAAGAAGAAAAGTATCAGATGCATTAGTCAAATCATTGCTCTTTTCTGTTGCTCCTTAATAATAATAAATAGTAAGTACATATATGTTGAATAATAGTATGCATAAAATAAAAGACATGTAAAATACAAATCTGCATTAAATTAAAATAATGGTACGGAGTATTCGTGTTCTCATAATAATCGAGAGTATACCGAAGTTTTATCAAAATCCAATTAATTTATGTATTATTTTAAAACACATAAGTTATAGTAAATAATATAAAAAAAATCAATCAAAGATAAACATGTAACATACATGGTTAAAGAAATTTTAAGTCGCTTAAAATATTAATGCTTCGTTTCAAAACGAAAAATAATGTTTTGTCAATTTAACCGTTATGTCTAATGTCATAGAAATGTGTTATAACAATTATCCTACCTACTAAAGAAGATTGATAATATGTTCTACTTTATTATTTTGAAACACTCAAAGAACTTTAAAGTAGATTACCTCAAAGCATGATTGAGTTCGCCGTTAATATTCTCAACTCAATTTTAACCGCGCAACGAAATATTTTACAAATATCCTAGAATCTGTCTCAATAGCTGGCAATTGCATTTTAAAGAAAATAACGCGCCTTAAAAATATACATTTAATTAACTAGTAGTGTTTACTCTTATTATTATTAACTCCTACTAAAGATTTGCTGGATTTAGGGACTTGAACAGAAATACAATTGCTTATACATTAAACAAAAAACTACTATACACTTGTAATTACCAAGTGATTAGCAACTAATTATAAAAGCCAATATATTTATAATTAAAATTTTGTAACCAACAATATATCAGTTATTAATAGGTGAATTCTGAAAATAAGAGTTTAAAACAATATAACAATGTTTTAATAATTCTTGACAATCTATTTAAATATTTATAATTATAAGAATAACAATTTAATCACTAAAACGACGCCGTTCTAATGATTTATAATGTTTTTTGAACCATAAATCACCATTATTAATAAATTTTATTTGCAATTCAGCAATCACAAGAATTTGTTTTGATTTTTTTAATATCATGGATATATTTATGTACTATAATAATAATTCATATATAGTATTTTATTATATGGATATCCAACAGTTTAACAAAATTTAAATATGCTCAAGTATCTAATGACTTATCTTAATAAAGTTTTTATACATTGACATTTAGTTAGATTATTTTTTATATATATAGTGACAAGGAATCATCTACTTTATATTAAAATTATAGTCAGCAAAAAATAAAATTAAAATAGGACTGAAATCACATCCTTGCGGTACACTACTAGAAGTATTAAGAGAATAATAAATAAAATTATTATTTTTTACAGTTACTGTTCCTTCCATCAAATAACTTTTGATTAATATATTTAATAAAAAAAATAATTCGTATTCCTTTTTTTATTATTTAATAAATAAAAATAGGTGAAAAACTTTAGCAATATTTACACCTAATAAATCATAGTTAGATCATATGACCAACTCTGCAATCCTGATTTAAATCGTTCACTATACTTTGTACAGATTGAAAAAAATTAGCACTTAAAAATATTAATGGTGTATTTTGCGTAACTATAAATATGTATTATCACTTATTTTATCACTAATTCGATAATATATCCATGACTGAGCGCACACGTGGATTTATTATTGCGAATCAATCTATTTGGCATTTTCTCGAAAATGCGCATGCGCACTAGTATTGTTTACATTCTCACACCACAAAAACACGCGTATATTGCTGAATATAATATTATAATAAGATTGAACTACAATAAAAAATAATACTACTCACGTCCGCCGTTTCTTTTTTATTTAAAAAAAAGAAAAACTTATATATGTCGGTTTCGATTGCGTAAATGCACTCGCGTGTTTTCCACGCGCCCCCACCCCCAGCGCGGAAAAACTGCGCGCGCACCCCACAACAACCCCTATACATAATGCGGCACGGTTTGTCGTAGGTTAGGTCCGCTGCCGGCTGTCGCTTTCCGGCGGGAAAATTCGAACGCCAGCGCATGCGCGCGCGCGCCCCGATGTTTTGAAGTAGTACCTGGACTCGTCTGCCAGCTGAGTCCTCCGACGAACATCTTCCTGCAATTTTCGCATGAAATTTTCGCATCATCTATGGTGAGATATCTTACGCAGATTTTCGTCAGGGACTTACCCCGGGTCGTTGGGCACTTCTTGGGCGTCTTGGGCGGGTGCTTCCTGCACGTGGTCCATGGCTAATCTGGCGGATTCTACGCGAACTGTAGCTAAGGATCGAGAGAGTGCGGAGAGCGAACGAGCGATCGAGAGTGTGTGAAACCGCGTAAGTCGCGCGAGCCGCGTGAGCCCGGCGCGCTGCCGACTGGCACTGGCGGGCGGCGGCGTTGACGGCGCGCGCACCGCCCCCCGCGCCCCCGCAGACCCCGGGAGCCCCCCCGATAGCGCGCCTGCACTTCCGCTTTCCACGTGCGAATCCGCGATCTATGAAAAATCGACCAAAACATCATTTTCTTCAACTTTTCTCCAAAGTTATTAGCACGTTACCTACCGCATACGCCACTTGGCGTCCTCCATTTAAATTTACCATGCGTTATTCCCCGCGTTCGCCACGGTCGCCGCGGTGGCGTCCTCTGACGTATGGGATTTCATTATCAAAAATATGTATTGTTTCTTCAAGATATGGCAATATACATTCACATATCATCGATATGTGATCAAAATATAAGTTCCTAAATGTGGCACATATAAATTGGATTTAAATAATATTTTTCATACAAATAAACTTCAAATCATCGACATTATACTTTTAAAAGGTCAACATTATTACAAAGGTGACCTTCGTGTCACTTTCTCGATAATAATTCGACTTAGAGATGAATAGTCTAAAAATAAACACACCAACTTGCAATAAAATAATTCGAATTAGAGATAGATATTTTAAAAACTAGACAAATTGTCAACCTTTGATAAAAAATATTTTTTTTTGCAATCTGAGGTGCGTGACATTTTGTATTTTTACTACTTATGGTTTATTATCCATGAAGCATAACCTTGAACTCTTGTCTGGATGCATTTAGAAATATTTAAAAAAAATAGTATTTTTGCGAGTACATACTGTTGTCAACGGGCGTTTAGACTGTTTCGTTACATTTTTCTCGAATAAGTGTTTCGTTCAAATTTTTTATAATAATACCCCTTTCAATATTTTTTATTATTGTACATTATAAGGTGACTATAATAAATATTTAACTGTTTCAATTAATTTTAAGCTAAAAGCAATTCTCAACTCTGTAAATCGTATCGCTATGTATGAACGGTGTAATAATACGCGTAAACAAAAGAAATATATTTAATTATAATAATAAAAATAAAAATTGAATTTGCTCTGATTAATTTTCGAACCGCCGGTAACGCATTTGGTTGTTTCGACCAATAAAAAACAAGCATTTAAATATCAAGATGGCCGACATAAACATGACAACAGTTTTAAATAATTATTATTTATAAATAAAATTTTGCTACGCGATAATAATTTTCAATAATTCGTCATGTGCGTTGTTCGATTTCACTGAATATAAATAACCGGATTGCAAATTAACTATGAAAATTAGATATATACCTAATGTGTTGAGGATTGGAAGAATACATTGATTAAACTAGATAAACAATCATAAAACAGTCTTCGTAATGAAATCTTCAAATTTTGAATTCCCGTCAACGGGCTCCGAGGACGAAAAGTGAGTTTTTACTTTTATAATATACCATTGCTTTGCATAGTATGAAGATTGAGGTTAATGTCAATCAAACCATATAAATCAGGTCTCGGCAACCTGTTTTGGCTGCGGGTCAAAATAATTAAAATGTGACTATTAAAAAGACTATTCGGGTCAGTGAATATTTTTGGTCCTAACAACCATATATGTGGTCTTGTCGTGACATCGTAACACGTTAAAAAAATTATATTTGCACATATTATACATATGTGTAGTTTCTGTGATGATGATTATATGATTATAAATATGTGATTGCATACCTGGAATAATCGATAATCAAAATATCAAAGAGTGGCTTATTTTTAATTTCGTTGACTCAAAACATGTATGTATACGTCATGGTTTTTAATAAATTTTTGTTCTGTGCCATCATTCCTCTTTAGGAATAGTCAAATTCAAAATATTCAGTTACAGAAGATTTATCAGTTTTATCATTGCATCTCAAATGTAACTGTAAACAATACTATATAGTGGGTGAAATGTAACTTTTTGTTAACACTTATACGAGATTTGTCAATATTACTAGCATTGTAATATGTTTAATTAACTTTGGTATGTATACCTTTAATTGCTAACTTACCGCAGTTTTTCTTTTAATATTTGATCCTAGAAAGTCAATAGTAATTTTGTTAGAATAACCGTGATGTGTTACTTATATAACAAAAAATTTACTGACACACTTTTAATTTATAGTTTGATTATATTGTCCATAATTCCAATCACTTTGAATCATCTTCAATTGACACTTTGTAAGAAAAATGCTGTGATTATGACATATTCCACTGTTTATTTAAATGCAAAGAACTGCGCGTAGCGAGCGCTTGCCAGATGACAGAATAGCTGTCACATGTAAACACATTTGAAGGGGAAATCCCTGTTTTAAAATAAAACGAAAAAAAATAATATCATAATTATTTTTTTCAAAATAATATGCTAGCATATTTAACACAATATTGACAAATCTTCTGATAAAGTGTAACGTAGACATAATTTAAATACAAAACCTTGAATTATATTATCGATTTAATCGGGCGTCGTTTTATTTTTTTCTGGGGGGGAAGGCAAAAGTTTGCCAATCAGTGTTCGTTTCTTAAATATTTCGATTTAATTAAGATTCTTAACATGCATTTTTTAGGCTAAATTCAAGTGAGAAGGGGGTTAACAACACTACCTGCCTCCCCCTTTCACTCCCAAATCACATATATGTTTAGAATCCACGTCAAAAGCAATAAAACCGTGACGTCACCGCCGCAGTAGAAACTCGCGGTTATCTAGCGTTAATAATAATACTTATTATTATTTTTGCCACTTAAAATCGAATAGAGCATATCTAAACCAAATTTTGACTAATAGAAGAGTGCAAAAAACAATCATCCCTTCTCAGAAGTCAAAAATCCACGTCAAAAGCAATAAAATCGTGTCGGCACGCAGTGGGAACGCTCGTAATCGAGCGTTAATTAATTTTCTTGAATAAATAATTATTAGTACGAGTTAACCCTTTCTATGCTACAAATAAATATAAAAAATTAGCCACCGTTGCGACATATTATCTGAAATCATATTTTATGCGAAATATTTTAATTAGGCATCAAAAATTATTAAACATATCTACTCTATGATATTTATCTGAGACTCGTGACTTGTTGGTATTGAACGTTGCACCCTGAAAAGTGTTTTGTTACTTGCATGAATTAATTTGTAATTGACGCGTCATTTAAACGACAAAACGTCGTTATAATTTATGAATGAATATATAAACACATGTTTTAATAAAAATATGTTCATATATTAAATTTATTAAAAAATGTGTTCATATAATCCATTCATAAATTATACCATGAAATTTTGAACCGAATATATGTATATGCAGGCCCTGGGAAAACAATGATTCCGGGCCTCATGACAAAAATGGCATATTATAATATTGAAAAATATCAATTCTGAACTAAGCCCAAAATTGCAACGGGTCAATTAAAGAGAAATTATATAATCGAAAAAACCAGACATTGATATCATTAATTAAATATGTTTGTTCAAAAGTAGGACTAAGTATTTTTTTTATATTATCACTCTTTATATTTAGAAAATTATTTACAGTGACTGCTATTAAAATTATCATTAAACAGGGTATATCATATATTAGGTTTTCTTTTATTTCATTGTTAATTTGTTTAATATGGATCAAATCACTCTGTGTTTATTTGCATATCTTTGTATGCTTTAGAGCTATATATTAGCACTGTATCATTAGCATACAGTTGAATCCTTCCTGCAAGTTTCTACATAGAGTTAAATCGTTCATGTATAGATTAAATCATAAAGGTCCCAAAATAGAAGCCTATGGAACTGCACACTTCACCACCCCACATTCTTTTTATTTACCATTTATTACAACTACTTGTTGTATATTATTCAAATATTTTTTCAATAAATTTAGCATTGATCCTACTATTCCAATACGTTCTAATTTATTGATAATATTTATAAATCAACTTAACTTGGGTGTTGTGTCACATCTAGAAATATCTAGAATATTGTGATATTTACAACTCTAATAAAAAATAATTATATTTTATATATATTTATTTATTATAAATACACAAACAAATAATTCTAAATTTATTATAAATACACGCACTTCAAACCTAAGCAAGCGCTTAGGTAATACCATATTATATTGTAATAACTGTAAAAAAATATAATGAGACAATAAAAAAATAGATTCTAACAAATTAAAAATGGAATTACTAAAATGTGATTGGAATATAGATAACAAAGATGTTAATATGATATGGAACAATATTTGATATGGATATGGATGAAACAATATTTGATATTTGATATAGAATAATATTGTGGATAGTAAAATATAATTTTAGAACAGAATATCGATTCAACCCAAAACCGTGGTTTAACGGTGGTGTTAAAAATGCTTTAAAGAGAAGAGATAAATCATATAAAATATTACAAATAATGAAAACAAAACGAGTAGAAAATAGAATTTTAAATGAAAAATGAAAAACAAACCAACAATGTACAAATATGGCAGTCAAAGTATTGAGAATAACAAAAAAATGGTATGACTCGAATAAGATATAGAGAATAATAAAAAAATGTATCAATCATATTCAGAAAAATGACATTATAAATATAAATATTAATGGATTATAGTATATAAAAATTATCATCTGAAAATTCATACTATGTACATTCAGAATATAGAAGAAATAATGAATTCAATGCCTCAGCTCAATACACTGATGAAAAATGTAATGTTAAATTTGAGAATATAAAACAGTATTTATTATATATAGAATAAATTCTTAACATAATATTTGAATAAAAAAACAGTACTTATGAATTGTATCTAAATATAATACTAGGAACTAAAAACATTATTTAGTAAATAAAGAGAAATACTCCATAATTTGAAGATTGCTATTACTATTATACATATACATAAAATAAATAATAGTAATAGTAGGAAAATGTGATGGAAGAAGTAGTAATGTATTTTATTTTTTTAATCACTTTCTGTGTGAACAACAACGGGGATTGAAAAAAAAACTCTAAACTTCAAAGAATTTTTATGTTTTATTTTTTTAAGATACAAAAATACTGATTCACATAAGTACGCCAAAAAATTAATGTTTAGTTACATACAATCATATCATATATTTGTAAAATTTATTGGAATATGTATACAAATAAACCTCGTCAAATAAATCACAGAAAATCACAGAACCTTAATAATACGCAATCATACATGTCTATTCATAGATATACTTATACATATCTACCTACATGTACAATACTACAACTCTAAGATATTTACTAAAGTATTTGTAGCATAAGGTAGTAATAGCATAGTACGTAAAGTTCTGGACTAATTGTTTAGATCCTCCAGAGTCAACATTTTATTACACTATAATATCAGACTCTCATACTTTTATTTTAGTCTGGTATCTTAATACAAATGGGGCTCACCACTCCTGTCATTTTACAACGTAAAATTAAAATAAAAGTTCAAAATATAATTGTGTTCTTGCAATATTTTTTTTTATTTTTTTGAAAGTTTTCATTAATTAAAATCCTGTGGTTTTCTTTTTTTCTGTGATATATTTAAGAGGTTTATCTTTATATATATTCCAATTAATTTACAAATTATATGATTGTATATATGCAAACTTTAAATTTTTATATGTCGATTAAAATTTAATAAAATTGTTGCTGCATTTCTCGTAATTAAAATTTACCCTGTTCTGCAAAATTTCTAATACAATAATTTTTCATAAAAAAAATATGTACAGGTTCACTGGATGTATTTTTTATTTATCTAGCTCTATGCAAATTATTAAATGAATGAACAAGCTTCCCAAAACTACTATTACTAATTAATATTCATGTTCCTCTATATAATATTAAATCCAACAACACGTTTTGTATTGAAATCCATAATATTAATCAAACAACTTTATATTGTACAATTAATCTACATATATTATTTGGGAGATTCAGATTATCGTCTTAATGCCCGGTGTCGACCTTCGCAACATCCGGAATAATCTGCTTCTCGTGAATATTATAATCAAATATAAATAAATTTCAACCCTAAAAGTAAGCCTGTGTAATATAGGCATATGCCCACATTTGAGTAGCAACTATCATATGGAGACCATCTTAAAAAATCTGATGAAAAGCGTTAAAAAAACAATGTAAAATGAACATATCTATATAATATGAACAAGACCTGAATAAAAAAATCAAGCCTTAGATGAATTGAACCATTTATGACTGTGGTTTTCACTAAAATTTGAATGCTAGCCCACAAAGTAAATTTTAAGATACTTCTCTGACCGCAATGCGACTTTTGAGTTTAAAACAAATCTTTGTCTGAATTCGGATCTGGCTATTATTTTTTAATCGGCTCATTTATAAGTGTTTCTGAATAACTTTGTTAAATTTATAAACATTTATTACATTTTTAGTTTTGGGGTATAAAAAATCTTAGCTATCATTTTATTAATATAAACATTTTTCGTTTAATAATACTTTTAACGACAGCAGAAAATTCTGAAATGCAGGCAATTATATGTATATGTTTATACAGTCGAAAGACAAATCTATTATATTCTATGGATTATGTATATCACCCCATAGCAAAAAGTTGAAATTAGAAATTGTAACAAACTTTTCATTGCTCATATTAGTATGTATCCAATATATTTAAAATTCAACCAAAATTTTTTAGAGGTATTTTTAATTACAATCGATTGCTCATTTTTAATATATATATGCATTGTGCAATTTAATATTTATTAATGATATTTAAGCGCTGTGGTCTCTCGTGGACGAATGCTATGGAACAGCGAGGTGAGTAAGGATGCTCCGTGAATAATACGACTGTATGATCCTGTAGTTCTAGCGACTGATTGATTCTTTGTTCATTTAATTATTCCGTATTTATTGTTTGACTTGCACATAATGCTACGCATGTATACAATGATAGTTACATATAATAACATCTATAGTCTGATACAATACGGAGATAAATCTATAATAACTTTCGTGTCAACTATATATCATACATAATATTTAATTTAAAATCATAAGCTTCTTTATTTAATAAACAAAATTTTTTTACAGAATGCTAGTTGTTTTTGTTTTATTTAACGACAATAAAATAAAGTGAACAATCTAGTTTAAGCATAAGAGTACATGAGTATAACATTTCTGAAACACATATAAAATCATTAAATATGAATTAATTTGCCAATAAAAGTATTTATTTAGGTTATTCAATACGGTAGAACTCTTGTATTTTAACTACAGAATTTCTTAGAATAGTGTATAGGACAGTAAAAAAATGACTTATCGAAAGTGAGTTATGTCTGTTAATTTCCACGACATATATCGGTAAGATTTCCCATTACAATAAAACCTGTGTTGAAACAATAATTTGTATTGATTTGTGGAGAACTAAAATAAATCTTTTTTAAAATGACATGTTTTAAAAATTATCAACCATTCCAGTTTCTAGTAAGTATTTATGTTCTAACTCTACTCAGAATAGATCCAAATAAAACGTGCAAGCAATTCCACGACGAAGATCTCAAAAAATATTGATTCAAAAAGACAAGGAACGTATGGCATCTTGTTGGGGAGAAGGTCAAAAAACCCATAACGCAAATACAACATCAACAACATCTAATCAAATATTTAATATAAATCTAAAATCAATAGTAAAAATAACCTGCGTACACTACCATGCCTAAAAATAACAGATAAAAATTACATCGACGACGGTTGCAAACCTTAGAAATTCTTCATCTTTCATGATTACACACCGTTCACTGAGATAAAAATCTCGTATTTTCCCCCTCTTTTTGAGCAATTTAAAAGTCGTATCTGTGTTTTCATTCCACAAGAGTAAACGTGACGTAAAACTCTGAAATAAATAAGCTCGAGATTACGAACGCCACTTGTGCGGCCAATGGTGACGTGCAGCCCAGACGAGTCGGTGATTAATGACCGCATAGGCATAATGGCCGATATTGAAAGGCCAGTACGAGATAACGATCTATGTATCTGGACCGACCGAGAAAAACTATACTACACGGTACGGAAAATGGATTTTTTCCCGAAAGAAATGTGCGAGTGGTGAGTTACGCACTTGGGCGCGTGGATCGACGCCAATTGTGACGCGGGCGCTCATGTGATCGCCCTCTTGTATTATGTATCAAAAAATGTGGATATATTTATATTATAATCATGTGATGATAATCATCTGTAAATAAATACTGTCTATTCCATTAAGAAATTAAAAATAGCAATAGTAATAAAATTAATTAAATTTTAATATCAAGGCATAATTTTACATATTAAACTTGACTATTTTAGGTTAAGTGAGTATAATAAATCAAATACAAGTCTGCTGTGGGGACACGAACCCGTGGCCTCTGTTTTACCAGTCTGAACTATTCTGGCCTTATAAGTTTCATTGGATGAAGCTTAAACGAATGGGAGAAAAGGCTAATTTAAACCAATGTCCGTATTGTTCAACCCCGCCTCTGTACCATAATAAATATGTGTAACTTACAGGTGGATATTTATGGGCGACCATCCAATAATGACAAAAAATATGCTTAACAGTGTATTCAGTGCCTCCGAAAGCAACTGCATTCCAACCAGATCTTTTAAAATCCTTTCACCGATTGCCATCTATAACTTTTAAAACATTATAAACTCGTATCATGCTTGAGCAGGCTGGCGTAATAGTTATTTATTAACCGTATTCAGACCTTACCCTTCTTACTAGTTATCAGCCTATAAATTTATTGTCAGTTGTGAATAAAATATACGAAATAATCATACATAAGTACGCGTTATTAATAATAAAATCTTGCATAAAGAACAGTTTAATTTTATATACTTTTATTCTGATACTAACTACATCGAGTCTTTAAACATATCCTCAGAAGTTTCGACAGAATAATGTCCAAAGAACAGTATTCATATAAAATGCTTCCAAAACTTCCAGAAACTGGCAAATTGCATTAAAACAATTGAATGAACTGTGAAAAATATTAGATACTGTAGAAGTTTTTAAGAGAATATCCGAAAAAATTACACATTTACATTTACTTAAATTGAGTTACAGCGAATCGCTTTCTAAAAATTATGCTAAGCTGCCAGACAAGGCACGAGGTTTTTATATTAATATTATAATTTTCTGAATTGTGCTTTTCTTTGCGCATTCTAAACAAATAGTTCTCATACTACGCAAAAAATAAATCTCGACATTTTTAAGAAATTCAAACCTCGATATTATTTTATTAAAATGGCAGATTTCTAAGAAATATCGAAAAAAATTGCACTGCTTTACAAAATCACCTTTGACATTTTCTTTAATTAAAATAACAGATTCTGAGAAAATATCAGATAAATAAATAACGTTTTATATATGTAAAAAGCTTTCCAATCCTTACACTTTAATCAATATAATATTAAAATGCTCTGAGTAGCTTGCCTTATAATTTAAATCTTCAAAGTAGCTCATATGCCCATTTCTATCGTGTCTTGGAACCAGATCGGAATTAATGATTATTATAATTACAGTTCTGATCGTTCACTTTAGATTAAGTTTTTCTAGCTTTTCCTAATCTCTCATATAAATATCGCGGTGATTAATTTAGGCCGAGCTCGGTCGTTTTTCCATTAAGCGCGATGTAACAATAAAAATATAGAAATATATTTGCATTAAGAGGATTCATCTCATTATTGTAGTTGCCATAAAATATCCAATGACTAAATACTAGCGTGTTGTATTGATTAAGTAACTGGCAAAAAATCTCTGAATATCTGTATATATACCAATGCAAACGACTTTTTAAATTTTCTCATAATAAAGTCATATGCATTTGTCGGGGCCATTCGTAATCGTTGCGACGAAACTAGTCGCAAGTACTTGCTTAAAGCTTATAATATGGGAATTTTTGGGGGCCATTTTATTCAATGTGATCATAACTAAGCGGACCCTGATAACACTAACGTGACGGCGGCGGAGGGCAAAATATTCTTTGGCGAACCTTGACAAGAAGACTACTACCGGCGTCGCTTCATCCACTGATCTCTCATCTCACTCACAGCAATAAAACATGTAACTAAATTGTATACTAACTTAAAGCGCCAGTCGACCACACGCTGGAGTTCGCCGTTAACAGTGTGGGAGAGTAAGGGACCTCTTTTGAGCTGCAAAGCACTGCATTTCAAACCAGTAGGCTAATAAAGGCCCGGCCCTTAGGGACCGGGAGTCGAAACTGGAACTGAGGAATCACGAAAATGATGTTCAAGGATGAAGCATAGAAATGCAGGAGCATGCAAAGCTAATGCTATGCAAAAGCTAAGCAACAGATTGCAGGTGATCAGGAGAGCGTTTCCCAATAACACTCGGAGAAACACTACTGAGACTCTAACAAATAACGTAGTAGTACGGGGGGTGGTTCCCGCTCATCTAGCCCTAAAAAGCTGGATGCCATCCATTGGGTTGGACTCGTAGGGCCCTATTACCGGTAACGGCAGTGGTTTAAGCAATGGATCATGTAGTAACACTCTCTGTCTACTAACTTAAATAAATAATACTGCAGCAGCCCAATCTGCATCTAACTGCCATCCGTCTGCCAAATAATCAATTAATTCTCGAATTACTTTTACGCAGATTCAGTTTTTATTAAATAATAACTAATAATCTAAATACAAATTACCACAAAGAAATAGTGTCGAGTTGCATATCGTAGGCTGAGTGCTGGTGGAGAAATGATGTTCTTTGAACGATCCGCTGATGATTCTTGTGTAGATGCGGATCTCTCTTGGTTTGCTACGGATGTCTTCTGTCTAAGCTCGTCTGTTTGTCTGCCGTCTCGAATCTCTTAATTGTCTCCTCTCGAATCGTGTGATCATCTCGCGATGTGTCAGATCTTTTATACTCTTGATTTGAGACAGATCTGTCGAATCACATATACGGATGTTGGTGGGCCAATTGCATCGCTTGATTAAGTTCACGCCTTGAATAAGTGAAACTGCAATGGGAAACTTTTGAAGGTCATTAATGCAAGAGGTAGATGACTATAGCGGTTTTTATGTCGGTAGACGCATCCTTTTCGTACAAAAAGGTAGTTTTTTTGCTGCTTTCCTAACTTGGCTTACTATGTGAGTTTTTGCTCATTTTATAATCAAACTTAAATGGTGTTCTTAACCTGAAATGTCTTAAAAGTTTTGGAATGACATTAAATATATTCGATCAATGGAATTAATTTAATGAATTACAATTATGAGTTACGTTTAAACTGGTTACTATGTTCTTGTTTTATTGATTCGTTTCTTTGTTTCTGCAAACATCAAATAAACTTTCAGTGGTTGTAAAATTTTTGCATATTAATAAATGTTTGAAAATATAAAAGCAAAGGCTTTGCTATATTTAGATGTTTACTCGTTTATTTACTTTTATAAGCGGTAATAGAAACTAAGGAAAGATTTTCTATAAATAGAATCCCCATCTCTTCAGCCTCCATTCAGAATTCCGCACCCGCTCGGCATAACGCTTCGGGCTGCTCTTTCGAACCGTTCACAATTCAAACTTTCATATCGTAATATAATACAAATACGGAAAATTTGCATAATCGAAGATAAAACTTCACTAGTAAATAATTTAATAGCATTTGATATTATTTCATTATTATAAAAAATATTTAAAAAAAATCCAATGCTAATATAACGGATATCATAAACCAGATCTAGGAAATTAACAATATCATAGATAAATAATACTGTAGCTACCATACACAGATGACCACGTTTGAAACCCTAAACTCGCGTTAATGACTGTGACCAAAAACGATCATTCATCAACAATTGAGAGAAACAACACAATAGCGTAAAGGATTTTGGACCACACATACCTCGTTACAATCCCATAAATTACATTCCATTCTGGCAAAGCGGTCACGGATATCATAAATCACCGCATCCGTGGCATTCCCGAAAATGCAATACGACCTTGGACGAGCGAACGTCGCTTTCTAAAGGCGTAGAACTATTTCGCCGTTCTACGAAGCGACTGCAGCGATAGGCTGGATGATCGCTGCATAATTTCGATTGGTCGACAAGCCTTGTAGCCCTGGATACATAAGCCTGGACTCCAACAAGGAGTCAGGCAGTCAAGCAGCCATGCAGTCAGGCAGTCAGAGTCACGAAGTCACAAGTCGCCAGCAGCCAGCAGATTCACCCCGCCTGGCAGACGCACCCACAGACTGACTCCCGAACGACCATTGCAGTAAGAGGAACTGCCTCTTAGCACTCGCTGCAGACAGCTACAAGAACTCTGAGGATCGTCCACAGACATCATCCCTGCGCCAGCTTCGCCAGCGCTTGGAGAAAACGTCTCACATATGTAAATACTGTAATAAAAATTCTAACTAGATTCCACCCTGAGTCTCATTGGTTACGATTCACACCCCTAGGGTTCTCAAATCCTAAAATATAATATAGAGAGACCATAACTTTTGCTGTAAATAAAACGTTTAAAACCAATAATATATATTTTTACAACACGGTACCTACTCCCTTCGGAGAATTAACGCCAGTAGAGCGCATCCCCAGATTCCGTGTCACAAGAGAATCTGCGCCTCTCGGATACTACGCATCCCTAGTGGTAATAATAATCATTATTATTCTATATTTATGAATATCTTATTAAATATGTTTTTATTTAAAGGCATAAATTGCGTCGCATTCGACACACCAGACAGATCTTGAAAAAATTGTTTTTATGAGGTTAATTTTCATTGACATTCAACGGGTATGGTACTAGTATATTTTTAAAACGCATTTGTTAAAAAAAATTGTATATATGTATATGACGTTAAACGATAAAATCAATTGACATTATGTCAGAAAAAAATAAGCTAATCCTTCTGAGTTATTATTTTTTCCCTGTAGTGGTATTTTTATGGTTAAAGCGTTTTTAAATCTTTATCAATACTTGTGTCCTGGAAACTTAAGTAGCATTTTGATGCCGAGAAAAAGTTAAAATCAAAAGGGAGATTAGGAAGTATAGGAACTACCAAACCCAAATAGATTCTAATTTTTATTAGAGCATTCATTGCTCACAACTGACATTCGGTCAATTTTTCGACAATATCACCACTCTTTAATCCACACAGCTTTATTATCAAAATTCCTATCCCAGATATTATCAAATTTACTTAAAACAAAATACAACAAACGACTTCTTAAATTTTAGCATCCAAAGATCTGAACGGTCTGACAAAATCACACTGAGGTCAAATGTCGCACCTGTAAAAATATCAGACTCCATAAATTGACTTGAATGAGGGTCCCACATATATTATCAAATATAATAATAGTAATAAAACGCATATATTATTAAAAAACATTCCATTTTTTATTAGTCCATTTAATATCACTTCACAAGCACTCCAAATATTACAAATAGACAGAAGTACACATACATTTGCCATAAAACGCAGATTTTGAGCAGTGACAATAATCTCAATCGGAAATTGAAATTAGACCATAATAAATCTGTCAAATTTTACAAACAACTTGTATGTGTTGCTATTTGTGCATATTTAACCGCATACCGAAAAGACAGACAATAATACTGATAAATGGCAGTCTGAGATCGATTCTCTATTCAAAAATGTTAGTGCTATGTCACGACGATAGGACTTTTTGGACTCGATTCAGTTCGTCATATAATTATAATATATTTTTAATGTAACATGTATGTATATACTATAAAAAAATATTTCTTTACAAACGACAAAGAAATAGGTTTTCCAAATCCTTATGTGGCACAACTTATATTTTAAGATAAAATCATTTAACACAATGTAAAGATTTTTAAGAGTCGATAAAACATAATTATTTAAGATATATCACCAGCTTCCAGTCGCATAAAATAATCTTATAATTAAACCAATTAAATTAACAATAATTGACTAATATACACTTTGGGAAAGATTCAGTTACTATAATGTACAAGAGTAAAGAGAGTCGAATAAAGGAACTATAAAAATCAGCGCTAGTTTCTTAATTAAGGCATAATAAAAATATGTAGCATGTAGTGAAGGAAGTGAATGTAAAAAATGAAAATTTTAAAGATTTTTTAAAGAAAATTAAATAAAGCAAGCAAGAGAGCATTAAATAGTGTATCATATATGATACATATAAAGCACATTAGCACAGCAAGGTATTAAAGCATTAAGCGTGATTGCACAACGTCGAAAAGCATCAAGCATGATTGCACAGCAAATATAATAAAAATATATAAAGCATTCTATTTTTTTTTAAATAAGATTTTTTTGTATAAGCATACAAATATATAAATATACTATAAGCAAAGAAATAATAAAATAAAAAATGAGCATACAAATACATAAATATACTATAACTAAATAAATAAAATACTTAAAGCATAAATCAATTTTCATCACAGGGAAAGCAACTAAAGCGTTGAATAAAGCGCATTATCACAGCATAATATAAAAAAGCATAACCAAACGTAACGATAATAAATTAAAATTTAACAAAGCAATTCTTCACTCACGATTGTTAACATTAAAATCCATAAAATATACTCCAAATACAGATATAAAAAAAAATGTTTGTCAAACAATCGAGTGAAAAATCAAAGCATAATAAATTCTCATGACTCAAAGCAAGGCAAAAAGCGTAAAAATAACAATTAATTAGTAATAAAAAAATAATTAGGAATATAAATTACATTACTTTTTATCAAAACAGTGAACATTTTTTACTAAAAATACTAACATTTGTACTACAAAAAACAATTGGAATATTTCGATGTTCCTCCTTTATAAACATAATAAATCGAACAAAATAATGTAAACTTTCCAAACATTAAAGAAATATTATTACATCAACTTGGGTACAACAATGAAAACAATTCGAAAGTAAGTATTCGAATTATACGATTTATTCAAAATCAACAATTAAACTTGACCACTATAATATGGATAACAATCAACACCGATTACACCTTATTATAGAATACATTTACGAGGGTATAGCCTAGCTCTAGACTAAATTTTAAGTGTCGTACCTTGAATTAGTTTTACCTCAAATTCTATCACTAAGTTCTACCACTATATGGCATTGAAATCAGGTAGTTTAGTAATAAATAATATAATGAAATAATTGCATTTTTTATATTAAAAATAGAAAATATTAAAACAACCAAGTGGTATCCATCCTTTAGTGATTGCATAAATTCAGGTAACAATGGATTCTTCTTCAATGATAACAAATAGTAATAACTATCAAAACAACGAGTAAATAATTCGATCTGTTACTTATTAAAAATAAATAATTTAATTTTTATTTCATTGTTTTTAGTACTTTTAAAGTATAGATATGCATCGTAATTTATGTATATCTAATTCCTAACATCAAGGAACAACACTCTCCTGTACTAACAATATTTACCCGTATGTATCACAATGAGGAAAATTCTGCACAATCATCGAAGTAGAACAATGTAAAAAAAGCAATAGGGCTTCATAAAAAATTAAAAAATTTGTATATGAAAAAGAGTAAATATAACAGCAAAATTTTATAACATTCAACGAATTAACTATCAAATCACTGTTTTGGCACGTACTTAAATTAGCTAAAAAAATTATATAAATAATATATTTTGTACTTTGATGATACAAATTTAAAGGAATCGAACAGAAGGCTTTCACTTGTCCGCTTTGGACATGCCGAACGGGCAC
Source organism: Plectrocnemia conspersa (assembly GCF_051122295.1). NCBI lineage: Eukaryota > Metazoa > Arthropoda > Insecta > Trichoptera > Polycentropodidae > Plectrocnemia > Plectrocnemia conspersa. The sequence continues at coordinate 5,121,741 of NW_028277167.1, read as the reverse complement.
TTCTTGTCGGAATGTGAGGGATCAATTCCGGATAACAGAGCCGACAGAGTGGCATGTGAAGCACTCAGTGTGCTCGACGACGATGGCTTCGACGCGTTTGTCTTCTGCGAGTTGGGAGTCAAGAAAGTCTTGTTAACGCCGGCGCTGCCCAATGTCAGCACTTGTTTTAACATCGCCGAAGAGTTGCATGTATTGTCAATCATCGCCTTGGTGGTTGTGATGGACATGTCGTCTTCTATCTTGGTCGAAGGAACACTCGTACGCGAAAACGTCGTTACACTCGGCAAAACCAACGGTGGCCGATGCACTAACGTATTAACACTGTTCGTAAGGGTTCTAGTCATTTCCACTTTGTTCGCATTCAGTCCACGGTTCATCATGTTTCGTGAGACTAACGCGTTGTGTAGGATGTTTCCGCTGGAGAACGTCTTTGGCGTGATGTTGATGAAGTTGCCGGTGCTGGCGATGATGTTCCCGGTCGTTCGATTTGCAAGACCAACCAAAGTCGGTCCAGGAGTGACGGTCGAGTTCATAGTTCGCGTTGTGTTAGCCAAACTAAAATTTATAAATACAGTATTTAAAAATATTATAAATTTTCTATGGGTATTATTTTGACATAAAATAAATCTTTTTTTTTGTATACAAGAATATATATTGGAAAAATATAGATTTTCTTACTACAAATACAGATAAACAATGCAATATTCTTAGAGAAATTTATAATTACTCAGTCAACAAAATGATTATAAATATTAAAGGAAAATGTCAGGATTATCCGTTATCGTCTCTAGGACTTGCTAAAAACGACCTCATAAAACTTTTCTTTTGGCGTTATACAATAGTATATGAGCAGACATCCATTAACCCCTACCAGTCATGCCCAAGTTAACTCAGAAATTTGTATTTTATGAATTCTCATCTCAAAACTCAAAAAAATTATGTGGGTTTGAACAGCAAATGTACATTTCGCAACTGTAAAAGCGAGTTTCATTGACATTTTAGAAAAGCATATATTTTCACTAGCGTCTATTAGAAATATGTATCTACTGGTGAAAATGTATTTGAACTTTGCTAGTGAAAATATAACTTCACTGAAAAATACACACTCACTGTAACATTTATATATCACATAAATAAATAACAATAAGTAAAGAAATGTATATACAAGTAGTCCAGATATGGTGAACTGGATTGTTTACCCAATAATTTCTAAAATATTGATTAAAACGCAAAAATGACAATTAGACTTGCGGGGGTTCCAAATAGCTCGTCCCCAATTTACCGTGTTATTGGGGGGTCTACTGTATATATACATACTCATAATTTTGTAAAACTTTGTACTTATGAAATTATTTAATATTTACTATATTGAATATAAACCAAGAATTTCATTACACACAACTTACACTTAACCTACATTATTGAACAAAAAATATATATATTTACCTGGCAACCGTACGGACTGCATTTTGAACTGTGTTGGGCTGCCATGCGACGCAAGTGACTTGAACAGAGGTCTGAGGTGACTGTGACGATATCAAATGTGCTTGAAGAGGCGAGATTTGTGAAAAAGAGGGCAATGCTTGAGGAAAAGGGTTCATGTTATTAGACATTGTATAAGAATTTGAAGTGGGAGAATGCATGATGGGTGAACTGGAGAAAGTAATTAACGAGTTCGAACTGGTGACGAAATTTTGCATATCGTCTGGCAAGGAACTGATCATGGATTTGTCCTAAAATCACCACAATATATTAATACAAATCAATTTGAAGTACTGACTTAAAAAAATGACATAATGGATAAATACCTGATGGGAACTATTCATGTCACAATGACTTCCGCTCAGCAAATGCGTGTTATCTTGTAAAAACATCCCGTTGCCTCCTTCGGTAATTTTATCAAAACTCTTCTTAACGTCTGCCTCGCTTTCGGCATAACTGCAAAAGTCTCCACTCAAAAATTCTATATCAGCGTCCATCAGCTCTGCAGCAGGATTCATCTCCACTTTAATATTAGTGTCGTAAATATCTTTCGAAGTGTCGTTCAACAACTGACTTTCGGAAACCGACCTCCAAAAATTATTCTCCGGTGATATTCCAGCTGAGACTATCGACGTAAACCCGCCCGGTCCCGGATTCAATTGATTCCCTTGATGCAGCTGAATGCATTGAGCGTCCTTGCAAAATTGCGACGTATCATTATAATCGATTTCAGTTTTGATATGTTTATTAAACTCTTCGTTGATTAACTGCTCTCCCATATCTTCTATCTTTATTCGATTTTCCAGATTTTCAATGTTGAATGCGTTCGTTTGTCCAATCACATTCAAATGGTCCTCCCTCGTCGCCAACTGTCCCACCACAGATTGAATAGGTGGTTCAACTGGCGGCGGTGTCAGCGTCGGAGTGCTCGAAGCGTAATCTTCGCTCATCTCACACCTCCGACTCAAATACGCCTGGATCTTTCTCAACATGAACGGAGGTGCTCGAAAACATGATAATTCACTCAAACGCAAAGTCGAACTGTGACGATAGTCTTCACTAGCGATCAATTCTTCTATATCCTCCAAAACCTAACAATGAAAAATAATCCTCAATTATATAATACTTGAACTTGTCTATAAATTACTATAAAATATATACCATAATGTAAGTCTTTCCGCCCGACGATGTCTTAAAATTTTGATTGGCTATCCATTCTTTATCTGCAGAATCAGCAGGATATCGTAATAAACCAGAATGTTTACTGTAAAGCCTTCCTCTCGATTGACCCAACCCAAGAACTTTATTAGCGATCGATCCCATTATGAATAACGTGTCTTGAGTTAGTCGAGCCGGATCCCACTTGTGGGCATAATTTGGGTTGCTTTCGGTCCGTCTCTTTCTTCTCGCTCCGACTCCTACGTCGGAGTCCGTATCTGATTCCTTTCTCTTGCCATAAGATGGACTCTGTAAATTTTAATTATGAAATTAATAAAACAGATAATTACGTATTAAGATTTAAATAATAAACTCACGCCAATCGGTCGGCCAAATCTCGAATCGGCTCCGTTGCTAGATTCGGAATCGCTGAGTTCACTCGGCGACGGTGCCGGTCGAATCGGAACTGATGGTCGAGGCGGCGCTGCATAGAGACTTCGAGCACCATCCAACATCGCTCGACATACCGCTCGCAACTAGATAGATTAAATACATTTGAATTCATATTTTTTTACCTTTTCTGCGAAATTTATAGATATATGTACTGACCTGTTCTTCCGAAACTGACTCTTCGCCGAGGTTGGTGCGGATGTTGTTGACGGCAGGAACAAAGAAGGTTTCGAGATACTTTTTAATGACTTGATCAATATCCTTGGTTACGGCGGCCTGTATATTTTGTCTTAGGATATCTAGCGATTTGTTAGCGCTCGCTCTAAACTCAGCTAGTGGCCTCCCGCTGGTGCTGATCATGCTCGGTATGTTGAATCTTCTATGCATGGTCGCTAAAGTGTTCACTGCTACCTGTCGATTAATGGCATGCCTCTGTAAAAGAAACAAAATTGAATAACTAGAGATGTTTAGCGTCCCATCTATTTACCAGTTACATATATTCCAGTTCATCTCCCACTGAAAATGGATTCTGTGAAATAACCCAAATATTCAATTAAACAGAACATGATTCAATCGAGTCTATCTATTGTATCAAATTTTATACACTCATATTCTCCATATGTATACAAGCATTGACCCAAAGTGTAAATTGGCTGACTATTTGAATTGTCAACTTTATAGGAAGGACTAAAAGTTGTGTGGTTTACATTAATTCATTGAAATGAAGAAATCATAAGATCTCATAAATTTACCTAGTTTTTTTCAGTCAAAATTTTCTAATATATACAGAAAATAGCAATCCCTCTTAGAAAAAATAAAATTAGATTTTACAATCAACATATAATTTTGACTCTTTTTTTAAGTTTTCTCAAAAAGTATATGGATTAGTAAATTTTATCGTTTTACCTATTATTTATATATTATTGGACAAAACTCACAAGCAAACAATTGGTTGCGTGGGTACTACAGACTAGGATTTGGAGTAGCATAAACTTAGTAGACTGAGCTGGTCGTCTCAAGTGACTGCGGTGGATGCGAGTTGAATTCAACTGAATTTAACTTTAATTCTAGTGGCTGGTTTCCAATAATAGACTGTAAAAACTTGGAGCTAATCATATTTATGTTGTTATTCTAGCCCAGTGGTGGCCAACCCGTGGCGCATGCGCCAAACGTGGCGCATTGGATGATCACAAGTGATGCATTAGATCCTAGCGCCTACTTATGCTTTTAGAATAGGTGTCATAACTAAATCCATATTCAAATTTTTAAATCAAGTGCCTTTTTGTAAATTGTAGATTGGTGCTCTAATAAACGTGTCTTTTGAAATGATGTAAATTAATTAATTGAATTTCGTGATTGAGTTATTCCTTTTCCTCCCATAAGCGAAGCAGTTCCTACTCCTATCTCTATTTTACAACCTCAAATGTGAACGTAAGAAGGTAATAAAGAGATTGAGTTGTATGGCGCATCTGAACTTGTTTGTGAAAAAATTAGCGCATGGTATACAAAAGGTTGGCTACCTCTGTTCTAGCCAATTAGGCTTTAGGTAGATTCACTTATTTTTTACTGATAACTTATTCCTTAAAGAAAATTTAAAAAAAACGGTCTCAAATCTATCCTGTTAATTGTCATTTCAGTAAAATCATATAGAATACATTTTCACTGGTAGATACATATTTTTACCAGTAAAATATCATTTATATGGGATGTGCTAGTAAAATAATACGATTTCAACTTTTCTATACCTATCATTATTTATTTACACACAATGCATAAATGTTATAATGAATGTGTATTTTTCGGTGAAATTATATTTTCACTAGTGAAGTCCAAATACATTTTCACCATTAGATATACATATATATTTCTGATAGGCATTAGTGAAATTATATGGTGTTCTAAAATGTCTATGAAAATCGATTTTATAGTAGCGAAATGTACATTTGCTGTTGAAACCCAAACCTATCCTAGTGAAAGTTCTAAAATTAAATACAAAATTAAATAAGTCCAAAATACAAACTATGCCAACTCAACTCTCAGTGGAAAATAAGCAGAAAAAGTATAGACAGATGTTGCATCTCGCATATTGCCCCATAATTTTTCTGCACTTTGATATTACACTATGTTTTAAAAAGATAACAGCTATCCTTACTACGGACTTCTGAAATGAGAGTATTGGTCACATCAAAAGCAATAAAATCGTGACATGGATTTTTTACTTCTGAGAAGGGATAATTGTTTTTTGCCTCCTCCTATTGGTCAAAATTCGATTTAGATATGCTTCATGTAATTCTCACTTATTGTAAATACTTTGTAAACGTCTAAATATGAATTTTAGATAACCAAGCATTTCCATTGCGACGGCGCGATTTATTGCTTATGACGTGGATTCTTAACAGGAACTCTCTTGAATTTAGTCAGAAAGATACAAGTCATTTAACGAAATATTATGAATTTTAATGAAATCGAAATATTAAAAAAAACGACTACCGACTGGATGACTTTTGCCATCTCCTGGAAAAAGCTGAAATGATGTCCCTGCTTCGTCGGTTCGGGCAAATGGATTTTGCAGCACAAGGATTTGTCAATGCTCTTTTTTAGAAAGAAGCAAAGAAAGTTTCCGTGATATTTTCGTGTGATTTTTGTCACAATTAGACAAGTTATTTTTATTTGTTTCTCTATCGGATGGGCGAAGGATATTTTAGCCTAAAAAGTCACTCATTGCAGTTTAACGTTTTGTTAGTATAGGTAAAGTAAATCTGTCTGTGTTGGTTACCTTGAATGTATATACATGCTATATTTGTTTGCTTTCGGTCACCGGTATGAGCAAGGAGTCTTTGCAGCTCAATGATTCATCCGAACTTTCGAATAAAGCATGATCGTAATCTGCTTGAAATTGTTTACTTCTAAGAAATACGCTATTTTCGTTTGAAAGTAGTTCTGCCCAGGCTGCACCATTATGCTGTAGTGTCATATTTTATACATATTTTAAGGTTTCCTTTTTTCTATTTGGGTATTTTAATTTTACTTATATATTATAGAATATTCATTAAATTTAATGTTCATTTTTCTCTTTTTAAATATTTGTAAAATCTAGTTTTTCACGTCTGGAACTACAAGAAAAACTTATAATCAAAGCTTTGAGACATCTTACACTTGATTTGAAGATTTTTCAGACTGCACAATGTAGAACGCAGTCTTAAGAACGAAAATTTAACTCTGCAACTGGTTGTATGGAGCAAAACCCTGAATTATGCTTTCCGTGTCTATTATTCAGAAATGATTTATGGTGGACAAAAGCAGAGGTAAACGATTTAAACATTTAAGCGATAAAATTAAAAACATGACAAAAGTACTGAAGATTTAAAATGTAGTACAATGTGTAATCTTGGAATCTTGGGTACGGTTAATATTAAAACGCAATTAAGTGAATCTTATTATAGACAAGAAATAAACAAACATAATAAGAAAGTGAGAAAAAAATCGTGAAATTCTGTCCAAAATTATAGATTGTATAGTGTTTTGTGGTAAATTTGATTTACCTTTATGTGGACATGATGAATTTAGAGAATTATTAGAATATTCTGAGAAATTAGACGATAATTTAAAATATCTTTGTCTTAATACTACTGTGTTTTTAAGGATCTTCAAAAAATATTCAAATTAAATTAAAAGAGACAAATATCTCACTGTCATGAGACATTAAATAACACTCACAGGAAGTAATTGTTTTTCGTTATGAACTGGAACGAAGTGAACGAAAGATTCTGGGGATTTTTCAATACAATATCACAAGACAATGAAGGTTTAGCAGTACGCATTAAAGAACAATTGAAAATTGCGTTAGATGATGACCACGATAAGCTAATCACACAACCGCATGAGGCGGCGTACAAACGATTATTAAAAAAGTCGTACAAAAATAAGCACTTTATACAAATTTAATATTTGAAAAAGCTGCATCTCAAAAATTGCGTTTAGACACTTGAAGGAATTTCCAAATGAATTCTACGATGGTCTAGTACAGAGGTCGGCAAAGTGCGGCTCCGGAGCCGCATGCGGCTCTTTGGCCCCTTAAGTGCGGCTCTGGCACAAATATCCACGGGCATTCGCACCAGATTTAAAAAAACAAGAAAATATGGAGCTCTAAATTCGAACGTCTTTGTATTGATTTGGAAAAGTATAATAAAGGTTTGCTAAATTAATAAATAGATTTGGCTCTCAATTTTTTTTTAATCGTTGTAATGTACATATTTGGCTCTTTGGCTAATAAGTTTGCCGACCACTGGTCTAGTACTCGATGGAATTTTAATAGCAGAAATGTGAATATAGTTTTTGAAAATACGGTCATTTTGCTACAGTGCTTTGAATCCCTTCAAGTAAACAAAATTACAGCGACTGTAGAAGGGGCTGCAGGACTTCTTCTCACTTTAAATGATGATAATTTAAATTTTTGGTTAAAAATAATTCATGAAATTATAACTCATATTGATATTTTGTATTGTAAATTTGTCAATGAAAAGAGGAACGATCTTCCTTCAATTAATGGAGAATATTTTCCTGCTACATAAGGGGCAAAATCTTAAAATGTATATAATCATATCATAGCGGTAAAAGAAGTATATGAATGCTTATATATTTTTTATTCAAATATTCATGTAGCTAGTGCAATCAATAACTGAGAATTTTACAACATTATAATAATATTGTTGACTAAATCAATAATTAATATTTGCCATATAAAAATAAGAATTGCTATTTATCAAAATATTCTAAAACGCATCATATTGAATGCAAAGGATATTTACTTTGTTATAAATATTGTTTGTTCTTTGACAATGTTCTTTTTTGAACAAAAAACTCTTTGTTTACTTCTCCATCACCCACTGAATTCCCTCAGAGAACTTTAAGAACGTACGTATAAAGGGTAGTTAAACATGAAAGGCTTTCTTTTCCTCGGCTGAATTGTTATTATGTAAATAAGTTTCGGATGAGAAAATCTGTGAATATGTCAAATTTGAGGTTATACAAGGAAAATCGTTTGAGAGGGAGGAAAGGGGGTAAGAAAAAATATGTACTAACAATGAAACGAAAATATGAACGTAAATAAATACGCGTTCGTCGCATCTTAGGTTATGATGAAGGGGGACAGGTGTCTGACGCGCAAGGGAGATAGGCAGAGACAGAGATAGAGAATAACAATGGAGGGTGTACTAACATTGGGCATGGTGAAGTTGCAACTCCTGGGCCAGGAACCCGCCGAATCCTCCTCGGAGGAGGCGGCGCCGCGCACCACCACCATGGCGCCGCCCCCGACATGCACCCGCCTCGCCCCTCGTCGCTTCGCCCCTTAGAATCGGGAGCCGAACGCGACGAACACTCGGGTCTCAGTGCTCTATGCGCGCAACCGTCCGATTCGGCCATAGACAATTTCAAACGTCCAACCGGTCATGCTCGATATTTATTCTTCTTTCATTTTATTTTATTTTTATTTAGATAAATTGCAATAAACTAAAAAACAGTTTAAAATTTACTTTTTTTAATTGTTTTTATAATTTGTCAGTAAATTTAGATATTTTCCATGTATATTTGGCTAATTGTAGAATACAAGAAAAATATCATATATTGTAGTTATAATTTATTTTTTCCATTTATAGGTATAAACCGTTCAAGATTACCTTTTTAGGCTTTTTATAATAGCATGTCAAGCCATACATTTGTAACAATGACAATAACATGTAGGATGTAGGCACAAGTGATTAGTGAGTGGTAAATGTATGAATAAGTCGAATTCTGATTTTAAATATTTGAAATTCTGCTTAAAGTCCAAGATTGGAATCATATGGGTTTTCTAAATATGCTCCTTTTTATATATTTGCTCTTCAGCAGCTCCTATTATTCGACTCTTAAAAAAGGTTGTGTATTATCTACAAACAGATTAGAAAAAATATTTGTTAGAATCTTAGATAGTTCCAGCTTTGTTTGCTACGAAAGTCTGCTTTGGTGATTTGATTTATACTTGAGAATAATGTATGTTGTCGTTTTACTAACTATATATTGCATTCCATTATTTATTTGGGTTTTTAATTACTTCTTAATCAGACTATCGTCTGCAAATGGTTGAATTTTATATTACAAATTGTATAATTTACATATATTATAAATAACAATGGCCCTATCTCAAAACCCTTAGTGTGTATATTGTAAAATATTACTCCCCGTCTCTTTTTAATATATATTCTACATATATGACTTATTTACTATTTTTTAATATATAACTAACCCAATACTATTTCACTGATATCTAAGCACTTCAGATTTAAAGCCCTAACCTATCTACCGTTTTAAAACTATTTTGAAACCCAGCAGTGATTCTTGACCCAATATGTTTTTACTACTTGCAATACAGTCTCTTTATAATCTTTTCCCCTGAGGTCTCGGTTGTCGTTCACATTAAATATTTTGTTTGATGACAAGTATATTTTTGCTACAAGATAATGTTTACTACATTTAAATCAAGTATTAATTATTTTATACTACAATAGTTAATACTTACCTATTGTAGAAGATCTTGTATTTTCTGACAATTCAATGCATTTTTTACAAGTAAGATCGGAACACCAAAAGTATCTTTTTGCAGAAGCATTAACCTCTGTAAATTTTATCAGGTATCAGTCAAATATAATTTTTATCATATAATAACAAAGTAAAAATATATAATTGGTATTTTTTTTTTAAATAAGATGAAATAATTTTTTTTCTATAATATATAGGTACTTATTTTTTATATATCTTTTACTCGATTTTACATATTATAAAAACAATTATTATTAAATGTAAAGGTAAGTTAAATACCCATAAAATGATTTAATAAAACAAAGTTATTTTTCGTTAAAAATTTAATAAACGAAAAAATATTTTATAAACGTATAAAATTCCATACGAAAATGTGTATTTATTACGATTTTACAATAATAAAATAATAATTTTGCATTTAAATTATATAAATTAACCTCCGAGAATTATAGACTGCTTTTATATAGTCATGCTGCTAATTTTGCTTTCAAGTTTTCGGCTAATTTACTCATAAACTCGAACGTTTCGAGATAATCGGCTCTCTCAACACCGTTCATTCCTTTGATGCAAATGGCCAAATCCTTGGTCATGAATCCGGCTTCGATCGTTTCGATGCAAACTGTCTCTAAGGCTTCGGCAAACTTCGTCAAAGCGTCGTTATTATCTAATTTGGCACGGTGGAGCAATCCTCTCGTCCAGGCGAAGATGGATGCGATGGGATTAGTGGACGTTTCCTTACCCTGTTGATAAAACCTAAAGTGACGAGTCACAGTTCCGTGGGCGGCTTCAGCTTCTACGGTCTTTCCGTCCGGGCAGATGAGGACGGACGTCATCATGCCCAATGAACCGTATCCTTGAGCGACAGAGTCCGATTGCACGTCTCCGTCGTAATTCTTACAAGCCCAAACGAAACCTCCTTCCGATTTCATAGCATAAGCTACCATATCGTCGATTAATCTGTGTTCGTACCAGATTCCGGCCGCTTCGTATCTTGCTTTGTATTCGTTATCGTAAATGTCTTGGAAGATATCCTTAAATCGACCGTCGTACTTCTTCAAGATCGTATTCTTAGTGCTGAGATATAGCGGATATTTCCTGTCCAACGCGAACGTCAAAGACGAGTGTGCAAAATCTTTGATCGATTCGTCGGTGTTGTACATGGCCAATGCGACGCCGGCTCCGTCGTATTCGTGAACGGTGAATCTGATGGGCTCTATTTTTCCATCAGCGGACTTCCACGTCAATTCCAATTTGCCGGCGCCGGGTACGACGAAATCGGTCGCTTTGTATTGATCGGCATGAGCGTGACGTCCGATGATGATGGGCTTCTCCCAGCCGGTGACCAGACGCGGGATGTTCTTGCAGATAATGGCCTCCCTGAAGACGGTTCCGCCTAAGATGTTCCTGATGGTGCCGTTCGGCGACTTCCACATTTTCTTCAACTTGAACTCTTCGACGCGCTTTTCGTCAGGGGTGATGGTGGCGCACTTGATGCCTACGTTGTACTTTTTGATTGCGTTAGCGCAATCAATGGTAACCTGATCGTCGGTCTTGTCTCGGTTTTCCATTCCCAGATCGTACGTGTGGAGTTCAATGTTCAAAAAGGGTAAGATGAGCTTATCCTTGATCAGGTCCCAGATGATCCTCGTCATCTCATCACCGAGGATGTCCACGACCGGTCCGGCGTTAATCTTCGCCATTTTCGCCTGAAACGATACAACGTATTCATAAATAAATATCCTTTTAATATAGCTGTAACAGTAATTTATTTAAGGTCGGATCACGGATTCTTTTTCTATGAAAGTGGTTGCTTCTTTGTGCATATATTTTTCGTTTACTTCGTTATAATTATGCAACACGTTTCGAGAAAAAGAATGTGCGATCCAAGCCTTATTTGATTTATACATATTCCTGAATACAGATACAGTCAGCCATTTCGAATTTTGATTAAGAAATGAAAAAAAGCGAATTGAATGGACAATTACACAATATGCATAAAACAAAATATTTTATTAGATATTTGAATAAAACATTCGATTTATTCAATGGCAACACTTATATAATTGTGTGGATTTGAATATTGTGATTTAAATTTGGCTATTATGAATTTCAATGAAATTAAATTTCAATAATCCGATTTAAGTCGTTTCATACTAACGCCGCCGGTATATAAAATGTTTTTTAATTAAAATTTGCAAATTAATACATCTTACTATGAAAAATGAAACTTTATCAACCCATTAAGTTATAATTAAGGACAATGAGAATCCAAATAGAGGTGAAAATGGCACGATCATTTGATTAAACAGTTATTCGAATACTTTATGGAATATATAACCAAGATAGTGAAGAATTGTCTTGTAGATAAAATTTTCATATGCATTTATTTTTGTAATTATCCATTACAACATGACAGGCGTTAGCCCAATGCGTTACAACGGGGTAAACGCAATCAACATCTACTAAGTAGCAAGAAACCAGACTAAAATCAATGTCTATAAACCAGCGGCACATATTTTGTTAATTTATTTATTTAGCTAATTGTTTATATATTAACCAAATATAATCCAAACATACATACAAAATATAATATAAACATAAATAGAATATAAAAAATACTAAAATTATAATATTTATTAATGCACGCATGTGTTTCTTTATTCCATTGAGGAAACCCGTTACATTTTTATTTTTGCAGATTGTCCTAGGAATATTAATATACAAATTCACACCTCCGTACATAATTCCCCTGGCCGTACTCGTTTTTGTATACCTATCTATCCTTAAATTATCTCTATTTCTAATATTAAATCATTTTATTTTCTAACTTATTTATAAATACTAAAACATTCATCATAAACATTACTCAAGTATCTTAACCAATCCAATCTTTCAATCATACTTCTATGACTAGTAAATCCGATTTTATTTAAAACTACTCTCATTGCATTGTATTATACTAATTTATTGAATTATAACGATCTAGCTCGATCGTCACAATATTCATCCGTGAGATCAGGAAAATTTAGGAAAACCTAATATGTGATGATCGACAGGAATTATAATTATATAATAATCACTGGTTCTGATACATACACAATATGAATATAAAAAACATTAAGATCCATAATTCAACGGTTGTATGAAGAATTTATCAAGATTATTTCAACAGATATAAAAAGTGAAAAAGGCTGTACTTTTTTGAGTATATGCACATACTAACCCAAAACTAGTTAGCGTGTTGACATTATTTAATATTATTATTGAATCTTGAATACTGAAAACATAGAGAAAAAAGTATAGATGAAAATTGTCATATATCTAAAATCCATTCACACATACATACATGCGATTGTATGAGAAAAATCGAGTGGACATTTATTTGATAAGATAATGTTGACAGTGCAATAAATTATATAGGCGACAATTGAACGACTAAGGCCAATAAAAATAAAATTGGCTTAGCAACGAATTTCAATTGAAGCGAATTGTCGTATATATCCGGTAGGTAAGTAAAAATGAGGTTAAAAGTTACCGAATTGCATAAATTTGACGTAAGCGTCGACAGAGCGATCGAACAAAGGTCAATAACACGAAAAAGTAGGTATGTAAAAACAAATTCCAAGCAGAGATTAAAGTACAAAACGGCTGACGGGCCTTGAAACTACGAGCGGGGAAAGTTACCGATTACACGAAGACATTTCTTTCCGGTTTTTTCGCTAAAACGCGTCGGACTGTCACACGCCGCGCCGCGCCGGCATCATGGCGGAAGGTGAAAATCTCGCTTGTTTTTGGAAAGTTTTCAATGAAAATTTCACGAATGGCGAACAAGACTCACCTTTTCGGGTCGACTGAAGTATTCTTAATAAAATAGTTGAAAATGTGGTTTCAATCGCGCGTCATTACCGCACGAAGAAGCCGGAGAAGTGACAGTAAAACGAGAGAGCGGCGAGACCCCACTATCGGTTTGTCTATGGTCTATAAAGCCCGTCGCGCACGCTCGTAATTTTAACCAAATCTATAAAGAGAATATTATCACTTTGGAACATATTTCTAAATTGATAATATTAGCTTACTAGGAAAAAAATGTTACATTTTCAAAGAACATAAACTGAAAAAGTTCGAAGAATAAAGACAGCTTTCAATATGTATTAAAATATTTTCAATATATTATATATAAAAATATATATAATATATGACCACCTTTCATGTTTCGAGGCCGAGGAGGTGTAACTTAGCAGCCAAAATAGACGCCAGAAAATCTGGTAACAGTTTATTTTTGTTCTGAACAATAAATAGTGTCAAGTTGTATTCCATAGACTGAGTGCTAGTGGAGAAGTTGTGATTGTCGTCGTGATATCCTCTGGACGATCCGCTGATGTCTCTCGTGTCAATGCGGGTTTTTTTCGGTTTACCTCGAATGTCGTCTGTTTAACTGAGTTCGTATCGAATCATCTCTAACCCTCTTATCTCTAACCATTTGATCGTTAGTCGATATGAAAAGAAGTCCCTTCAATAATACTCTTAATTCAAGACGGTAAGTCAACTTACAGATGATGATGTTGCTGGACCGAATTTTTAGATGCTTGGGATGAATTCTACATGAATTTATTGATCACCTTTATAACTAAAGACGGTACGGTTTTTCAGTTCACTTTTTTATACACCTGCATTTAATAATAAAGTTATTTATAATGATTGCTATTACCAAAATAATTTATAAATGTAAATGTGAACTGATGAAAAGAACGGTAAATATAAATGAACCAGATAAACATAGATCATTTTACTTTTTTTAGGTTTATTGTAATGAATTAAAATAAAATTCATTTCTGTTCTTTTAAAATTATGGAACTAGGCAAATTACACTTTTTTCACGTGTACATCATAAATTTACTTATTAAACATTTTGAAATATTTTTAAACCAAAAAAATTATCTGTATCTTATATTTAATAATAATATTCGGTTGTCTGATAAATTGTAACGTGTACAGCCTGCTTATAAGTTTAGTTACACAGCGTAGGGTACAAAGGTGATTCTCACATATTATTAAATTAATAATAGATGAGAATCATAGAGAGAATATCAAAAATATTAATAAATAAAATTATAATACTATATACAAATAATAAAATAATAATCGTCAGTTATTGCTTTATAGCATTACATAACAGTTTTTTTTTATCAAAGCGACTCACGGTCAATTATATTACGGCCATAATATGGCACGATAATAAATAATTTAATATTTATTATAACAATCGAGATTTGCAAATATTATAAACATTGGTTATCAATAATAGTGGTGAATTATTTAATTAAATTTGTATACCTAATAAAAATTGTTTTTTTTTTATGTGAATAATAAACAAATATTATATAAAATTTATTAATGTAAGTTTTATTTTCAGCAAATGACAAAAAATACGTTTATTTTAAGTGAATTGATAAAATGAAAGTAAAACCACCAAATGAATGTTAAGGTCGCGGTTTTCTCTTAGTGGAAACTCAAGTACAAGGTCATAGTTGTTTACTAATATACCGGTGATATCTGGTTAATTATACGGTTAACATTATTTATAGCATATTTTATTTATATATAGAACTGGAAAATGTCTAGGTTCAACGCCAAATTTATAAGAATCAATGATATGCAGAATAGAGAATGTCCGGGTTAAACCAACACCACCTAGATAGAAGGCCGGACAGCAGCGCGCGTGACGTCATTGGGTGTAGGGATACTCGGCGCGGCAAACGTACTAGAGAATCTACGCGCTTTTACGATTTCGGTATTTTTAATAGCCTTTTTAGAATAAAAATAATTCTTAAATTTAATAAAATCAAGGTTTCATTTATGATTTTTATTACTAGTTTTGAAAATTATCAGAACATTTTTTAAAAATAGGTCAATAAAAAAAATATAATTAAAACAAAGTACATTTAAGGAATGTCCGAAAATTCTAGTTTATTTGTATGTTAATGAAAAAACTTTTTCACTGTTTATTTGATAAGAGTTTACATATTCAATTACATAAAACATATAACAAATTTTAGTACATGGTCTTAACATAAATTTCATTCTTATAGTTCAAGATAATTTGTTTATAAATATAACTTTTCTCCATTTCACTTATAAAACTTGAATTTTATTTGACATATAACAGCTTTCTCTCGAATCGCTACTTCAATCTAT
The DNA here is from genome assembly GCF_051122295.1 of Plectrocnemia conspersa. Taxonomy (NCBI): domain Eukaryota; kingdom Metazoa; phylum Arthropoda; class Insecta; order Trichoptera; family Polycentropodidae; genus Plectrocnemia; species Plectrocnemia conspersa. The sequence goes on along the minus strand of NW_028277167.1, from coordinate 5,105,880 downwards.
TGTTGTTTTGATCTGGAAAAGTGAATACATTAAGTCAATCATTGCCATATTTATACATACAAATTAATATTTGAATACATATCTTTTTTGCAGCTCAGCTGATCTCTTTTAAAGTAAGTTGACATATGTCTAATTAAAATTAATTGGTATGATACAAAACAAAACCCAACATATTTACAAAATAAAAAAATCTTAAAACTAACTACCCGAGGTGAGTGTTTCTAATTTTCTCCTTTTCTTTCCATCAGAATTAATCGATATTATGTTATTTTTCTTTTTCATATAATTGTTTAAAAATATATTTGTAGATGTTTTTATTAATAGCCTTAAAATATTAAAATCGGTATGCTTCAATGATGGACAATAAAATTCCGATAGAAAGAAATCATGTTCTTCGACTGTATTTAACGTTAAACATATTACTAATTCCCTCTGAGCTTTACATTTTAAAAACTTATTTTCATGATTAGTGCTAATTAATTTGTTTATTGTAATGTAATTTAGCATAATTACATTTACTAAATCAGAGTGCGGATACAATAAACCGCCTCTATCAACATTTTTAATAAAATTGAAATTTTCTTCTAAATTAGCAAAATTTAAATGTTTGTCTAAAACTAAAAACTTTTTACAAATATCACACTTAACTCTTTTTAGTACTACTCTTGCACAATAGCCTGCTAAATATGTAAATATAGGTAACTGTGGTTGAATCATATTAAAATCCTCTTCAGTATAAATTAAATCGAAGTCTGTTGTTTCTGACATAAAATTAGTTGATTCTACGTTAGGTTCATTATCAATTTCTATACTATTTTCTAAATTAATATTTCCAAATTTTTCAGACGTTAACGTTAATGGCAATAAATTTTGGATTCTAATTTTGGATTCAACTTCAAACACTTGTCTTATTGTAATTAAATATTGAGAACCTGCCATCGTCCTATATTTACCAAAACGGGCTTCAAGATTGTCTGTCTGAATTTTGCCTGGAAGCAAATACTTGAAATTTAATTCTGCCTTGCAATATTCACTTAATTGTAAAAGCCCGTGTGTCGTGTGGGAAATTGCATCGTGCGTTTCTCTGGTTAGTTTATTACATTTTACATTTAATCCTTTCCAAAAATCTAACCATATTAGAAATTTTTCTAAAAATTTTGAATTTTCTTCGGCAGGTACGAGAGGATTTTGAAGAGGATTTCTAAATCTGTCACCTTTGTGCAGTGTTTTTACATTTACTATTTCCCACCAAGTTTTTATTAATCTAATAAATTCAGCAGTAGATCGGTGGTTAGATAAATTATGCTGCTGACCTATTTCTAACAGTCCCTGTATAACATTGTCGTTAAATATATTTAATACTAATTTTACATTTTGTTTTTCAAAGCAACTAGGTGAGAGAGATTTTAAATTTAATGTGTGAGCATATTTGACAAGTTGATTATTTTCCATTTGATACAATTTTTTCACATTTAAAAAGGAAGCTACAGATAAAGTATCATCGTTTACATTTTCAAAAGATGGAAACTTAATCGACTGATCGGTATCTTTCTGATTAATCCAATTATTTCGTATACATTTCAATACGTGAACAGAATCTAAAATATAAAACAAAGGTGCATTATCTTTGCAAGGATGTTTGTAAACTATACTGACTTGAGGAGGTGAAGCAAAATAAGACATCGCTTTACGATTTATAGAATTATTGTCACTTACGACACAGACTACATTAAATCCTATATTCTGTAGACCGACTACAATTCTCTTAATGAAGTTAAATAATTCCATTGCTTTCATCGTTTTTACAGGTAAAATATGCACAACTTCTTTAAACGAAGAAAGCAAACTTTGTAACATAAATACATGAGCAGATTTAGCTGCTTCTTCAGTGTTATAAGCCATACCTACAATATTTCCCCCTTTATAATCAAAATATGGCTTAATATAAATTTCGTCAATCATTAAACTAACAACTTTATCACTATCTTTTAAAAAATGAAACTTTTGTTTAATATAAGTTAAAAAATTTGCCTCATTTTGTTCAATCTGAGGATCGGTATTATATTTTAAACAAATTTTATGAACTGTAGTCGGATGAGGTAAAATCATATAATCAAAGCTTCTGATGTATCTATATGCGTGGGGAGATATTGAGAACAAAATGCTACAAAATATTACAAAATCAGGTGAATATCTATAACGATTTTTTTTACAATTGAAAAGTTTTACTTGCTCGCTTAAAAAATCGATATATTTCCTCTTATCTTCATCTATTAATGTACGAGTCGATGCTAACGTATCGAGGATCAATTGAATATTGTCATCGACGGAACTCTCGTTTACATTTTGGTGAGAAGATTTAAAAGTATTTAATGTTTCAATTACATCATTAATATTTTGAAACGCTAATGGGATTTGTTTATTATTTAAGCGAGTTAGTTGGGTTTTGTTTTTATATAATGTTAATTTTAAGTCTTGGCTAAATACGGCAGAGAGCGTAATGACGGGGGCTGGAACGTCTTCTATTAAAAAATTCTTGTTGGTTAAACTATAAGTCGAATATTAGTTAATCCAATAACCAGTGGGAACGCTCGTTACCGAGCGTTCCCAATGCGACGGCGCCGACACGATTTTATTGCTTTTGACGTGAATTTTTGACTTCTGAGAAGTGATAATTGTTTGCGTCCTCTTATTTACCAAAATTTGATTTGAAAATACTTTGATCAGCCCTCTTGTATCAGAAGTCCATAGTAATAACGTTAAGGACAGCTATCATATTTTTTAAATATAGTGTACTAACCAATCTACAACAAATTCGATAAAATATGTAACTAAAATGTTCCATAATTTTTTCTGAATTAATTCAATCGCAGATGTTCTTAATTCTGATGATTTGAAAAATCTGTGTGCAAAATAATAAATTAGGATTTTCCTTTTGACGCCCTCACTGATCAATAATTCGCACAGCATTGTGTTATGCATATTTTACATAATTCAAAAAGTTTAATGATTATTAAAATAATTATTTGTGAATAGAATGTTTTTCGGCCGTATCTATTATGATCGAAATTCGCAGAATTCGCTCGTTGAACGAAACAAAATCATGGAAAGGCCAACCCTTTATTATCGTCTAATAATCTCAAAAACAGGTATGCGTCAGTGCTTGTGAAGTGCGTGTTACGTTTTTGTAAATATCTTATTTAAATTAGTTCAATAATTCGATCGCGGTTAATTTATTTCTAGTTATTTAATTGATATGCAAATCCACAAAAAACATACAAATTCTATAATATAAAAAGGATATTTCGATAGGATAAGAACCGAGAAAAAATACAAATAGAATACTTCATCCATTTTTTATTCAATATTCGAATACTTGAAAACTACTAGTAATTGTGAACCGCAATTCAAGACTGTTTTTTTAAAATATCTTTAAAGATTAATTTGATAATTTTTGGTTTAGAATCAGGGACGTCATTTCAGCTTTTTTATTATATTTATATTTGGTTAAGATTTATAGTAATTAAATTAATTACATAGATTTTTATGGCTAAATTTAAGGAGGGGAAAATGCCCCCACCTGCCCCCTTCTCAAATGACGCCCTGCGTTTCTTTAATGGTATACTCTTATAAGCCAAATAACTTTTTTTTCAGACACTTCAATTAGGTACTTTTTTCACCACTTCTGTAGGAACTACCGCTTTGCTTTCGAGAAACGAAAGTTTAGCCGAACTCGAAAGTTTAGCGGAACTACACTGAATCGACCGAAACAAATCTTAGAAAACAGATAAAAACAGCCACTTTTCATCAACCGTTCAATCTAGTCCTGCTAAAGCAGTCAAGTTTATATACATATATACTCATTATTTAAATTGCAAAGCTATTGAGAGCTTAATATAATTTATAACTACAAACATTTTATATATCGGTTAATTTTTTTCCGTAATTTTTGCATGTTCTAATTATATTATTTAATGAGAGATGATTAACGGTTTCTAAATTGCATTTTTTTTTAATTTTGGGACTAAATCCATTATGCTTGACATTACCGTATTTGCTAAAAATATCGTGTTAGTTATTTACTTTCCGAAAACAACACACACATTTATATATACAAAGCTTATCTTTTTTATCGGTGTTGAAATATATCAATAATTCCCAAAACATGCTGGATCATACTCTGCGATTAACACATTCACTAAAGTCGCAAATTAAGAATTGATCCTCCGTTCTTAACATATTTTATAAAAGCATTTTATGTGGGCATATGTATAAACGTTGAAAATATAACGACTATACTAGGAGTGATTTTAAGTAACAAATAATGCAAAATATTATGTTATAATATTTATCTGAAATATCAGTATTTCTATTGAATCAATTTCGGTTTTTCGGTATTAAAAACACCGGAATCTTTATCAAAAATGTACTTTTTTTTACTTAGTAATTCAAATATCACCGTAATCAATTTTTACTGATCACACATAAATTATTCGTCGCTTACACAGTACTAATAACGGTTTTCGAAGACGCCGCCAACATATTGCAATCGCGGTGACCAAGCGTTATTTTCAATTGAGGACGTTTTTTTCTATTCAGAATATTCAACATTATTATAATTTTATCACGATCTATCGAAAATAATGTTGTGAATAGACTGTTCCGTTTTCGCTAACTGTGCGCCCGGAGCGAGGCTGTGGAAACGTCCGTAAGAACCTCGTCCAGATCCGAGGTCATCATCGCATCGTCGTGGACAGATACGACCTTATATAGAAACTGGTAAAATGCTCTCTCTGCAGAGCCATCTTACGCAACGTCGAGCCTTGTGTAATTGTTCACTCACTATCGACAGGAGTGAAAAAAAAGAATAGAACCGATCGGATCGCTTTGCGGCTGTTAATTAATTTCATCTGCTCTGGATACTGTGTATAATACAGCGGAGCTTAATTATCGTTATCTCATGGAGAGGTATGGGAAGAATTTTAATAGCTGTATCGTATGGGTAAATTATAAATGTGTTTTAATTTAAATTGTGTGAATAATAATAGTAAAGTGTTAGTTTAGATGCAATTTAAAAAGCAATGATTATTCTGTTTAGTGGTGAAGAAAATTGTACCATTCAGCAAACGTCTTCCTCAAAATATTTATAAAGCTAAATAATATGTTAATTTTTAACTATATTTTAATGAATTTTTTTTTAATATGATAAATAAATTAACAAATTAATAATTGTGATATGTTATTACAATATAATAAAAACAAACTATTTTTTTATTCTTCCGTCGTATAGGTGAGCTACACTCAATGTGTTGCAACTGGGTAAACACAATCAACAACTAAACATAAGTAGTAGAACACCAGATTAAAATCAGTGATATATTTTATTAATTACAAACTAATTATTAAAGCTTACTAATAATATACAAATGTCAATATGCATAATCTCACTATATTTCTTAAATTACCGTCAGATTGGGAAAATCTAAGAAAACCTGACCTATGATATGTTATATTAATTTTATAAAAAAATATTGAGAGCCTTTGAAGTGATATAAAAAAAAACCACAAAAGCCGAAAAATATATAAAAAATATGAAAACTAAATTAATGAAAATTAATGTTAGAAAAATATTAAAATAAATTATTAAAACACACTAATACAAACAAGTAGTAAAATCAATCAAAGCAATATAACGTTGAGAAACACTGATTTTTTTCTATAATTTAATATAAATGCAATATAAATATCAAATAAAATAATTATGAAAAAATAATTAAAAAATAACTTACTCTCAGGTGTATACCATCAAATTAACAAATGCGTTTAAATTAACTCACTACTCAAAGGGTTGAATGTATATGTAAAAATGTTCAAAAAAATGACACCCAATTAGAGATGCGCTGGGGTGCGACGTTTATTCCAAGTCGTAAGCGAAGTTTTAAATATTTCTGGCTGAAGTTTTTAAATGAAATGATTCAGTACGGCAGTGTTCTGGCTTATATACCATTGATAATGGAGGAGTGGTCTAAGGTTATTCTTACTCTTTGGTCCTCTGACCAATGTCGATAATTCGGGGTGAAACCAGACTCCTTGTTATTGTTTATTAAATATCTTATTACACTGTAAAACTGCAAATCTATAAATTTACAATTAGTAAAAATAAGTAACGTCAACATTAACATCAAAAAAGAATGTGTAGTTTATAAGTTTCAATACCTGCAACTCATTGCTTCGAATTTTTAAGTTATTTTTTTGGCGAATCTTGTGTTTTTATGTTTTTTAAACTTAAAATGGATATCGTATAATTAATGTCCTTAGATACGCAATATAATTTGTTTGTGTTCACGATTGTTTTTTGAAACCTTTTTAGCAAGTCTTCTGCAACAATTACGAGTGGTCCCGACAGTAATGAGTTATGAGAAATAGTATTATTAAAATTAAAACAGAGACGCCCTTTGAGTTTTGCAGCTAGGAATTTTATAGTCTGTTTGAAAAATTACCACATACCTCATCGATAGTCCATTAATTATTTACTGCGAGTGTTGCACAAAATGTTTTTCTATGGCAGAATGTCCTATTTTATACGTTACTCACTTTAATCGATTTATTTTATTAGGTTATCGAGTTCGTGGTTTAATAGCATTTCTTATACTCCACTGAAATAAATTATAAATATTTCACAATTAGTTTCTCCTTCGCCAAAATTATGCAGGGCAATATTATATTATAGATATTATATTAAATAACCTATAGAGCAATAATAAAATAATTTACTAACAAAATCTATACCATCTATATATATCAAAATCTTAAAAAATGTATTTTTTAAAAGGATATTAAGAAAAAATATTATGTAAGAAATACGTTTCGATATATAATCAAATATTTTATATATATAAAATGTGTGTAAGGTATTTAAAAATGTTTTGTGTATCTTAGTTACTCGTTGCTATGTCGTAAACAGTTTTAATATTTTGTTTTATTGAGTTTTTGTTTTGTGAGAAAAAATCAGATTGACGAAGATTATTGGTACTAATCGTAAGTTTTATATTTTATACTATATTTAATTACGCTTTAAAAATATTTTTAACTATTGGATAACAGCCATATCATATCACAGTTTATCTTCACATGCAACTCATACCTCCATATGAAAGCGCTATGAACAGTGTTTTCTAATCAAAGTTTAGTATTTTTTTTATCTTATATACATATATACAGATATATAATTAATGTTTTTCATCTTCTCTGTATCGTCGATTTTATTGAAAATGGATTTTTATGCAGCTTCTCCATTGCATTGAATCGACGTAAGGATTTACTGATTTGCTCCAAAAATATAGTTCATAGTTTTTAGTTAATATTATAGTAAGCATTCTGCTTAATCGATGTTTTTCATTTCTCGAGAAAAGAATGTAGGGGTCCGCCAGTTGTGTAAGTAATGAAAGGAAATAATTACTCATATAACTACACAAACTTATAGTATGATATTATTAAATAGCACAATTGCATAACTAAACAAACCCTTGTTAATAGCTTGTAATAGCCTGAAAAACTACCCTTTGTGCATAAAGGATGCAACAGACAACGCGTCAATGCGTAAAAACCACCATTGTGATACAATACTATAAATTATACCTGAATATTATAGAAAATTGCCAATAACAGCTGTTGCTACTTTTAATTTTTCATATTTTGAACAAGACTCTTTGGAATATTGAAAAAGCGAGATTAATTTCCCTGATAGGAAAAGCCCCCATACATTTTTTTAATCTGCCAACTTCTACGCAATGTGCTTTTTTCTTATCTGAATATTACCATAGTTCTTAGATTACCAAAGCAAAGATAGAGTAGTTAAGAAAATCATAAATATTTTTTTGCTTTTAAAATTTTGCGATCTGTATTAAAAACGCGTATATTTTTAAAGATCCAGCCTTTTTATGCAGCGGTTGTAAAACATTTAAATATATTACTACAAATTTAATTTAAAAAAAGGCTCTATGCAGACTCACGAATGATCAACAATTTTTCAATTAATAATTTTCGAGGAAAAACACTAAATATATATTCTTTCAATGTTAGATATAGAAAAAGCTTTCGACACAATATGGCATGACGGTTTGATTCATAAACTATATAAATACACTATCCTTGCCTATCTGCTACGCTTAATATTCTCATACCGAAGAAGTAGAATCTATGTTGTTTCACTAAGGGCCCATACGCACTGTCGGCTAGCCGCCGGCGACTAGCCGCTCGGCGACTGTACTTTATATGGTTTTAAATGGGTGCATACGCACGCAGGCGCCGAGTCGCCGGAGCGTCAGGCGCGATCCTGCGCAGAGGTGATGCACAGGCGACTTGCCTGTCGCGGCAACCTATAAAAGCATGGGTTTAGATGAGTGCATTCGCACGAGGAGCGACTTTCGAGGCGACTTATACATCATTCACAAAAAATGGCTTCGACACAGAAACGCTCATCGTAAAAATTGAATCCCGAATCGTTTACAATAATTTTATATGAATATTGATAACGAATAAAAATATTCTGAAATAATATGTATAATTATTTTATATTATTTCTTGCTTCTCGATTTAAATTAATTTTATTAACATAATACAGATACATTTATAATTGCATTTGGGAAACAAAAAGCGTTTCATACAGGTATATTGAATATTATATTGAAATTAAAATAATATTTTTTTCTCTTTAAAATTAATATAGCAATTTCTTCGCGAATGTACTACCCGACCTCGAGTCGCTCGGCTTAGCCGCCTAGTCTAGTTACCTACGTTTTTGAGCCGGCGGCCGCTAGTCACCGGCGACTAGCCGACAGTGCGTATGGGCCCTAAATAATTCACACTCGATACCGCGTAAAATTCTAGCTGGATTTCTTCAGGGTAGTTTGCTTGGGCCGTTTGTCTTTATCTTGTATAGGAACGATATCCCAAAAATAATAAAAAAATCCCGTGTATCTTTGTACACTGCAGCTAATATAACAAGTGCTTACCAATCGTGAAATCTTTTGAATTCTTAAATAAATATTTTGCTAGGTAGAAAATTAAAATAAACCGAATTAAAACAGAAGCAATTATTTTCACAAAACGTAGACAAACTCTGCCACCACCTTTCCGAAATAAATCGGACAGTAATATTAAATAAAAAACATGCGTTAAATATCTGGGTTTACATTGTCATTTTCATCCTATAAAATATTATAAAAATATTTCGGGAAATCACACTAACCCAATCTCATGTTTACGCATACATTCGCGCTTGCTAGGGCCGAGTCACAAAAAAAGTCGTATACGTCACACGAAAATACGATTGTGTGCTGTTTTTGTTTCTACCTGCGCTGCAATAACGGTTATTATCGGGAAACTGCAGCGTAACGGTATATTTCGGCGATGTTATGGAAAGTTCGATAATAATGTTACACGTATGATATGTTAGTTAAAAAATGTAATTAATTTTTTTTTAATTATTAAAATATTTTTTATAGGATTCAAATTTTATACACATTATATATACACATTATATATATATATATATATATATATATATATATATATATATATATATATATATATATATATATATATATATATATATATTTCTTTGTATAAATATAAATTAATACATAGAAAATATATTTATTTAAAAATACAATTAATTACATTTAAAAAATATAAATTCAAAATAAAATCACTGTTAAGTTGGAAGTAAAAATACTAAATTATTAAAGTAATAATTATAATCAATTTCTTTTTGTACAGAATCAGTATCTCTTAACCTCGTTAAAAAATAATTTATACGAATATTTTAAATTTTTTATAACCGCTACATAAGAAAGGATAGGTCTGTGACAGATGTTTAAAAAATATACATGCTTTCTTGAAAGCTTTTATCTGGGAAGTATATGAATGGCAAAAATTTGTTTACGATTTTCTCAACTATCTCTGTTTTTGTAATTTAAAAAATACATTAATTATCTGTTGAGAAAAAATCGGCAGATTGAAAAAATATATGGGGGCTTTTATCTCACTTTAATCTCGTTTTTAAATAATTCAAAGAGGCTTTTTTTTTGTTCGAAATATTAAAAATATATAGTAGCAAAAGCTGTTCTTGACATTTTTCCTACGATTCGGATATAAATACGGAAGCCCTAAATTCCTTCATAGCTCGACGTACTTGTAATAAATTTTCTTCCTTCGATTATTAGTAACCATTATAACAAATCACCATCCTATTGAAGTTTGTTTTCTTTAACGATCATTCAGTTCTCTGTTTATCAATATTAAAAAGATATTTATATTAATATATTGTATTATTATATTAAAATACATATTACCTATATTTTTTTATTGAGAGAAAATTTTCGAGAAATTAAAAACATCGATGAACCAGATGTGTCAAACTAAATTGTTTTTCAAATGCGTATCACATAAATTAGATCTTCTAATTAGTATCCGGGGAAAGCCAAATGATAGTTTATCCATACAAATGTAATAATTTAGTTTTTATTTAAATTTGATTACACAGCTACGTTTTATCGCAATCAAATGTTCATTTATGCATTTCATTGAAGTCGCGGTCTAAAATTACGTGCATATTTATGTACACACCAAAACCAAATGTAGTTAACCGGTTATGACATAATAGTAGATTAGAGATACGCATTCAAAATCCAGTTAGATTTTCTCGGTCATCTATTACTCATGCAAGTAACACTCCTCCGCTAAATTTTCATTTTTTTAATTAGTAACCTGCGAAGCACTCGCCGGGAGCTTTCCACCAAATCACCGCATCGTGGGACCGAGCTCCACGGCGAGCTTTTCCGCACTGACATAGCATAACAATGACACATAACCGTCGCCGATATATGGAAACCAGCTGCAGGTTAACGGAGGTTGAGTCCGAGTGCGTGCTGGTTGGTCTCTCCTCGTCGGTACTGTCCTCCCTCAGTCGGTGTACAGACCTCTCGGATGCCACTCGCTTCCGCACGGTCATCTCTAGCTGACGTCTTCCGTAGAAGACTCGCTAACTAATCTCGTATCTTGGACGCTGTGTAAACATCTTCGAACTAGATTGAGTGTTTCTGAAATAAACTTGATAGATAAAGTGCCTCGAGATGACTTCGTCCCTCGTGAGGGTTGTTTGCTGCTTATCAATTATTGCTGCACTCTCCATCTCTGCTCAAGCGGTGAGTCAAAATAAGTGTTAGAAGAGATGGATCGATATTTCTAGATACTGTTATTGATACCAGTATGTCTATATTTACGCCTCGAGTAATACATATAAATTATTTTTATTTAAATTTTTCTGATTCACTATTGCTGTTATATACCAAAATAGGGAAAAAAATAATTATAATTAAAATAACATACAAGATTTTTGCCAACAATCAGAATTCAAATAATGATAATAATACAATTCTTAATCAATAATAATTATTAAATACTCCTACATTGTAATGCTTTAAATATCTAGCAATGTTTATATGATCCTTGATACATACATCATGTATTTTTTGACTTGAATTTTTGACAAAAATATTTTTTTCTATTGAAACGAATTCAATTTAGCAAACATGTAAGCTGTTTATATTGTCACAAAACAACTATTGCTTAACACTTTTTTTTGCCACAAATACAGAATAATTTGAGTAAATTACATATAGTACATGCTACTATATTCAAACTACTGAAATATTTTTACGCAAATTCAGATTTTTGATTTTAAAAATTCATTTATATAATCTAAGGCCTAAAAATAAGTCATAAAAATTTTAAATATGTATTATGTAGTATAATTAATAATAAAATATAAACAGTAATATTTTTTTGCTATTTTGTCAAAGTAAAAAGGCTGAGAATAGATTTATAAAAATAAATACATGTCTGTACTATGCTGGTATTTCTATATTTACATTAGATATCTCATATATTTATGGCAGAAACATAGCATAGTATTTTATGTTTTTTTAATATTAACCATAGCATGAAATTAGGAAAATCTGATAATAGGTGGTATTGAATATAAATTATGATAATATTCTAAATTATCAATTCTCTTGCATTTCAAAGAGATAAATTTCTAAATTCTTAAATATCTTAAATCTGATTAAATCAAACTATTTTATCTTTGTGGCAAAAATTATTTTGTATAGACTTAGTATTATTGCTACTAACTGACATTCTTAGTTTATTTTCTCCTAAATTAGTTGTAATTAATTTATTAATCATTCAACTATATAAAAAAATAATACCATTGATAAAAACATTAAATAGTAATTATAATATAAAGGTTATAACAAATTTTAATATTATGATTAAAACCAAAATATACGAGTATCAACAAATATTCCAATATCATTATGTTCTCTCGTTGTTGCTCTAAAAAAACTTGTATTACATATATAGACATTCTGGTTTCTCGGTATTTTTTATTTCTCGAAAAATATTAAATTCTCATTTTTTTATATAAAAAAATATATGTGAATTATATTAATACAATAAATAATAGTATATATCTTTATAATATATAGGTAAAATACCATCACTGTTTTTATTTTTGCAATAAAATATAATAGTAATTAAATTTAAAGAATGGTAAAATACTTATTATTTATTAAGATATATTAGTAGGTACATTATAATAAATTATTCTTATGTTAGAAAAGTTTTGTTGAAAAAAAATCTGTGTTAAGCTTCCATAAATTTTTGCAATTTTCTGATTCCCAGGCGGAGCGATCTGATTTTTAATGTAGTTCTTAGATTATCAAATACATCATCTAAACATGCATATTTAAAAACATCTAGCAAAAATCTACCCTTTATTATGCAACGGTTTTTAACAGTTGTACAAATTTAATTTTCAACACAAATTCTCCCAAAATCATTTAATTTTTCAAAAAAAATTTTGGTCGATTTGGCTATTATCTCGAGAAATAATTCTTGAGAAGAAACACTATAAATATATAATTTTCTCTATGAGCTGAAGTAACTCATTATTAAAGAATGTTCAATACTTATGTACGACCTAGCTCGATTTTAATTAATCATCACGAAGATTAGAAAAATCTAGGAAAACCTTATCTGTGATGATTTATGATTATATAATAATCACTAATTCAGATCTTCCTGATACGATTACATTAAAAAAACACAAATTCGAAGCCTTTCGATTTTATTAAGCAAATATTTAACTGCATAAAATATTTAAATACTATGCTTAATCATATTTTATTAGTAAATATTAAATAACAGCAATCTTACTTTTGACTGCCCACTATTATAGAAATTGGTTTCGGTTAGTGAAGTAGAGTTTTAGTGTAAGGTGTCCGCCATTCTTGAGAGAATACCATTAATATATTGGGAATCCATTCATGTGTATGCGAATTTATTGTGGCGGGAGGAATCAATTTCATCTGAGGGGGAATGCCACAATGGCACTGATGTCAAAAATTGTTTGCCGGGGGTGCGTTTTTGTATAATTATTTAATCCAGATACTCTCAATCTTTGGCCTGCCATTGGATAGAAAATCAATCGATAAAGTTCATCGAGATGGGGTGACGTACGATATTCCGACAAATAAAAGGAAAAGGGGAACCCTTCGGGGGAGATAGGTATATAAGGATAGGGACTAATGGAAATCCACGTAGACAAACAACTTCCGGTTATAACATGAGGAATTTTACTAATGGGGAAGAAAGAGAAATAGATTCCCTTCTGGATGTTTTGTTAGCAAATTTACCGAGAACTATAAAATTGATATTTTTTCAATGCACTGTATGTGCAAATATTGAACTGGAGAGAAGTTTGTTACAGACGCGTTACACCCATAATAAGTAACATAAATCGACAATTTGTGTATGCGAGTGGAATATTATCCAATCAAGCCGACGTCGGCTCAACTCGTAAATGTTGTTAATACATCATTGTAATAAATTCATAAACCGCAAAAACGAAAACCGTGACCAAACGCAAACAATTCATAATATCCATTTGTGCGGAACCGCAAAAAGGTGTTAACTATTTTTTTAGCTATACCAATTTATGCAATTAACATTCTATACATATTTCTTTAAAATAATATTATTTTTCCGACTAGATGAAAAATAAATTCTATTTTACTATCTTTGTGAGATTGAATATTTGTTCCAAGATACATAAAACTGTACATAAAAGTTCTCCATTGTAAATGATTGTATACTCGTTTATATTTGAACTATAAATATAAATGGTTAAGGTTCGCGGAAGAAGATAATATAAGAAGGAATAACTACCAGTTGTTTTCAAATTAAATAGCAATTTGTTATAACTAACATATTAAATCATTTTATAAGCATTTTTTATTACAAAGTATATTTGACAAATATAGGATAATATCAAAGTATTCTTCTCTTAATTTCACAGATTAAAAATCATGTTCGATCACCTTCGTTAACACAATAAAACATGTTAAATACAATTCAATAATAACGCTACATAATATTTCTCTTAGAAGCTATTTCAGTTTTATCGTGAATATTTTTGTTTTAGAAAAAATAAATTTTGACAAAAATTTTGCTCTAGCAAGATACTCAAAACTATTTTATAAATGCATGCTTATCGTTGCTTTAAATAATGTAATTAATTTATATTTAAATTTTATTATCTATTATACGCTAAAAACGCTTTTTTTTGTTATAGTTGATTTTATCATTATTTTGCAAAAAAACGTTTTTGGCAATCGGTTTTGTTCTGACAATATACACAAAAATATTTTCTAATTACATTCATATCGCTATTTATAATATACTGTACTAATTAAATTTATTTGTAGCTGAGTTTTGTTCATTAATTATAAAGTGAAAAGTAGTTTTTCGTTATAGTCGATTTTATCATTATTATGGAAAAAATCAGTTTTAGCAAATATTTTGGTCTGAAAAGATACTCAAAACTATTTTTATCATTGTTTATATGTAATACATTAATAATTTGTATTTTTTTGTTATATTCGATTTTGTCATTATTTTGGAAAAAATCGGTTGTAGCCAAAGATTTTGCTTTAATTATTTTCTAATTAGATTTATATAGTTATTTATAGCCGAGTTTTTTAGCGTTGTTTCAATATTATGGTTAAAAATTGGTATTAATAAAGTAGATTTTACTCTGGCAAAATTTTCCAAAATTCCAAATGCACTCAATTTACAATTAAATTTGTATCAATTATGACTAAAATGTTTTTTTCTGTTATAATCGATTTTAATATTCTTTTGGAAAATATTGGTTTTGACAAAATTCTCAAACTATTTTATAATTGCATTCTTATCGTTATTTATTATTATAAATAACGACAAGAATGCAATTATAAAATAGTTTTGAGTATCATGGCATAGCAAAATCGATTATAACAAAAATAATCTAAATTACTTTCTAATTGCTTTCTTACTGTTATTTATAATATATTGTACTCATTAAATTCATTTATAACCGGATTTTGTTATAAATTATTAACTGAAGTGATTTTTTGTTATAGTCGATTTTATCATTATTATGGAAAAAATCAGTTTTGACAAATGATTTTGCCCTGACAATATACTCAGAACTATATTTTAATTGCATTTTAATCGTTATTCATACTATAATATATTAATCAATTATACACTGAAAAGTGATTTTTTGTTATAGTCGATTTTATCTTGTAAAAAATGAGTTTGGCTATCGATTTTGTAATACAAAAAACATTTTTTAAATTGTATAATATCGTTATCTATAAAAATACTTTACTAATTAAATTTAATTATTGCTGAATTTTGTTATCAAATATTCACTGAAATATGATTTTTTTTTACAGCCGATCTTATTATTATGGTAAAAAATCGGTTTTAATAAAATATTTTGCTATGGCAAGATACTCAAAACTTTTTTCTAAGTACATTGTATCGTTGATTTAAAAGTATTTTTTTTGTTATAGTCGATTTTATTATTATTTTGGAAAAAATCGGCTTTGGTAATCGATTTTGAGATGACAACGTTTAGTGTTTCATTATATATGAAACACTAAACCAAAATAAATTGATTTACAGCTGAGTTTAGTTATTAATTATACAGTGAAAAGTATGTTTTTGTTATAGTCGATTTTTTCTTTATTTTGATAATTTTTCGGTTTTGACAAAAGATTTTGCATTGGAAAGATTCTCAAAACTATATCTTGAGTGAATTTTTATTTTTGTTTATAATACAATATACTAATAAATTAATTTTTAGCTAAATTTTTTTATCAATTATACACTGAAAATTTTTTTTTTGTTATAGTCGATTTTGTCAAATTAAACAAAACTATTTTCCAATTTAATTATTATTATTATTTGTTATTTAGAATTTATTTGTAGCTGAGTTTTTTTATTAATTATGCACTGAAAAGTGACTTTTTGGTATAGTCTGTTTTATTTATTTTTATTCTTATTTCGTTTCATTTTCTAACAATAACATAATTTTTATGTATTAATAATTTTAACAAAATAACGCAAAAATCAAAATATTTTTGATTTGTTGCAGTTAAAAATAATGGAAATCTCGACTATAAGAAATAACTATAGAGTAAAAAATTATACTTATAAAATCGTTATGTAAACATGAAAATTAAATTTTAATGATTTTGTCAAGGTGAAATAATATAAAAGCCTTAAGTTAGAAAAAATATCTACAAAATTAAAAGATAAGTTTTAAGAACTTATAAAATATATTTGTAATATGAAATGCATCACCGCTATAATTTAAATTCTATCAATCATATTATTAAAAAAAAATTCTACACTTACTGATTAAATATATTGGTTGCTAAGACTTCTACTAGCATAGACCAATGGTGACTTATATCCAACCTGGACAGTTTTGTATCTGGTAGATTGAAGGTAGTGATTATAATATAATTTTCATTCCGATCGACCATCACATATTAGGTTTTCCTAGATTTTTCAAATCTCACTGTTGAATATCGTGATAATTAATTTAAACCGAGTTAGTTCGTATATATTTGGTATAAAAAAAACTAATAATGAGCTACTTCATCTCATATGTATTACTTTGCACCAAGTGTAGCCTACTTTTAAAAATTGACGTAATCTTATGTTACGATTCTCAAAAATCAGTATTAATTCTATATTTTACTACGGTTCATAATTTTTAGATATTACTGTTACTATTATAAAGTAAATCGTTCATCACATGTATGTCATTTAGAATAAGTTTATTTGATAATTTAGTAATACTTTTGCGATACACTGTCATGAATGCTTGAAAATACTGTAACAATACAGCTACAGTATCAAAAGAATTTTAAATACTTTTTTTTAATATTCTTTTAATATTGAGTGTATTTTTTTGCATATTCTGTACAGTATATTATAACACGCGCATGTACCGTTTTAGCGTTTAGCATTATTACCTATAGAATTTTTTCACTCTCTCGCCACGGTGTCATTATACCCATTGCTATTAGTGCAAACAACGTGAAAACATGAAAAACGGCATAGCCCCGAGTAGACATTAGCGAAGTTTTGAATATAAAAAAAGAGTACCACATACTATGTACAATCTACACTTCTATACATAGGTATATAAGTATATATTAACAGTTCAAAGTCAAAATTGCTTTTGTCGAGCGGTCCGCTAGCTCTCGATCGTTCATTAGCCATTTCTCGGTCATTAAAATGGCACGTCAACTTATATGGTACTAATAAATCTAAGCGTTTTGTCTCGGACTATAATAAGCAAACTCCAATTCCGCAGGGATAAAACCAGATCTAGAATTTAAATTGAGGGATCAAGGTTTTTTATTGCATTCACGAAAAATTCGTAAATATGTAATATCCGTCCGGATTTAACTCAAATTGAAATAAAAACAAGGCATGCCACAGACGTGATTCGATTATCTATTTGCTTCGATTAGGATCACGTTCTGACCTCATCCTTGTAAAAAACACTGTTGCGTCACACAGTAGGTAATAGGTAGTACTCGAACGAAATTACTTCACGCACTGTAGTAGTTGCGCAAGTGCCCATTGCTTAGTAACATATCGAATTTCGAACTTGTACGCCAAATCCTTGTCTTTAGGTATAGAGTTAGAAGACATCAAAGTGCAGTGTCATCGATACGTCTGAAATTGCTCGTATCTAGGGTTGCCATTGCCCAAGTTTTTAACTTCCAAAACATTTGCTCTTGTAACCCTGTTATATCGATGTTTAACCAGTTATGAATTCGATTGTGGGTGTGTCGAAAAACACGTAGCAGAACGGTCATAAACGGGACAGTTAATAAGACGATGATTTGTGGCATGATGGAAGTCAGAATAGCGATACCATAAACAGTGTATTTTAGGTTAATAAAATATTATATGTTTGTGTGTATTTCATAATATGTATAATACATGTCTTTGGATTAGTAGATTATCATAGTACGCGTTGAACTTAATTGACAATGAGCCATATAAGCAAATTTTAAGATCAAAAATACTATCAATTTTATAGCATGAAATAGCGACCTCGCTTAACGGTCAGGAGCAGGGCTTTCGAAAGTACCGAAATAAAAAGTTTTTACACATTTTTTATTAAACTGTGGAATTAGCGATCAAAGTTTACATATTATAAACAACATCTTATTTTTTTACATTCGCTGTTGTTTTTGTTAAAACTCAACCTTCGTGACATATTTATTATTTACAATTTGCTTATATTTACCTCTTAACTTAAACATTATTGAGTATACAACATGTATACATTTAAAATACTAAACTCAGAAAATAATACAATACCAAGTTTGTAAATATATAGCATTTTTCTTCATCACTCGAGACACCTATAATATCCATTTCAATGTATTCCACTGTATTATTGTCTAATAAATTTTCATAAGAAATTGGCAGGATCTTGAAGGTATTTTGTTAAACTTAATAAATCAGATTTTTGCGCTTTCAATTGAATAGGTCAATCATATTCTCGCAAAAACATAATTGTAGTGGGAAGTTCAATATTTTTGGTAATTTTAAATCGATCTCAAGTCCCAGAAAAACTGTTTTGACATACCTCTTCGTTTAATGAGTAATCAATTTTGTAATTTGCCATAAAAACTATTAAATGTTTACAAATAGAAGCTGTGAAATATGGTTTAAGAGTATTTTTTGAAAGGCGTTTTTCTCGCTTTCGAAATAATTTTATCCCAATTTTTGTTCCTTTGGAGAAGTAATGATTTAAAATCAAATGATAATCAATTATTGTGTAAATTAACCTTATTACGAGAGTAATACTAAAATTGTTTAAACTTTATATTATATATTTCTTTGCAACATTAACAGTAGTTTAACATAAAAAAAACATTTTCAACTTTACGTTTTCATATTTTGCAATAATAGATTTTCATTGCTTAAATATAAATATTTATTTTATACCTGAAATATTTTCATCCACATGATTAATATAAACTATTAATTTTTATTTAAAATGCCTCTTTTGGTTCATTAGTTACATTAATTATAAAATGTAAGGTATTAGAATCACTCAAATGACGATCTGCAACTGATTTATTTTTTTAAAGATTTTTCTTCATTTTTTTGAGTAATGTAATAAACTAGTATCCCTTCAACATTTAAAAACACAAAATGTTGTTAATGTTGAAGAAACATTCACGCACAGACTAGAGAAAATCGGTATTGTGCATGCACGTGATGTGTTTGCTCTTGTGTTTTTGCGGCGTTTTTGTAACATAAGCCGCTCGATCCTCCTGTTTAAGAAAGAGTCGATAAGGGTCGATATTTTATAAAATTATACATACATATATCATCACATTTTTTCACTTTTAATTCCACTCTAGTGTCTATGACCAACTCATATTTAACAAAAATGAGGAATATAACACTTTTTAAACGAAATTATTTATATTTACACGAAATGAGATTTTTTTAAACTTTATACATGAATCGTATAGTCACTTTATTGTAAAGAGCCATAAATGTTCAGTACATTGGTAGTTCTTTATACAAAATGTTTGGACATTGCTTGTTTTTCCATTATTTTTTCCTTAACGAAGCTAATAGAAAATGCCCAGCACTATTCATTTCAAAAATAAAATAATGTATCATATAAGGCCTTCAATTGTTAATTTTAATTCCGGTACATAAAAATGGTTGAAATCGTAATTTCCAGGTGGCTATTTGTGGGCGATCATCCGATGATGTCAAAGGATACACGAATTTCACAGTGATTTATAAATAGTTTATCATTAATTTTTTATATTTATAAAAATAAAAACTACTAGGCACTCAAAAAAATTGGAAAGCTTAGATTATTCGGTTATTTTTATATATATTATATGTATAGCAAAGCTCAATCACGATCTAGTTATGCGATTTTTTTTAATGTAATAGCAATTCAAAGCAAATTTGCTATAGTCTATCTCCCCCCAATGCCAGAAACTGTATTGAATTTCTCTGTCATGTACAAAATAACCAAATTTGCAAAAAAATCAAATCACGCTATACATTCGCTCCACATTTTACGACATCAGCCGCATCGATTATCCGTCACGGATTATCCGTGAAGGCATATTTCGCGTTTCGTATAGCCCTCATGGGTGAAAGCATGTATATCTGGAATTCTGCTCCAGATCTGTCCGATCTTAATCGTCCACATCGTACGACGACAATGGTCTATGAGCTCCGTGACAAACGCTAGATCAAACCGATCAACCTCGATGATGGCCTTAACACTTAACGGTCCCCGGCCACCTCGATCGCGTTTACCATTACGCATTGCTGATATAATTGTTGGCGTATGGCCCGAAGAGAGAGAGATCTGGTTCGGTGGACGTAACTGACCACCGACGATGGCCCGACCCGTTAACGTCATCCAACGGAATCGTGAATGCACCGTGCATCGGTGCTCTAATTGGTCCGCATTGCAACGAAGACGAGATCTGCTGAAAAGTGCAAACAACCACTACTGGTTCTGGACGAGTGGCACACTGATGGGAGTCGGCTTGCCATTAAAAGGCTGTAATTAACTCTGAAAGGAGCGCTTGAGATTGAAAACAAAAAATCGACTCAACTGTCCTGGTTACATGTGTACATTCATAGACTACCAGAATATATAGTTTAAATTTTAACTGTTCAATGCAGTATAAAAAATAGTTTAAAAAATGTATACCTACCAGTAATGTTTCTACTCGAGAATTTCTCAAAAAAATTTCAAATCAAGAATTTTCATAAAACATTTTTTATTACATAAAATTAAATGTGTACGAATACTTTTCAAATATTTACAACCCCTGCCCTTTTTATAACGCTGCATAAGTATAGATTGGTTCATGCCTAATATTATAAATTAACGTATTAAAATAGAAACGGTCCAGATAGCCACACTCCAGCGATCGGTAACCAGAGGTTAAAATAACAATAGTATTATGCGCATGGTAAAATGTATTCTTTAGTTCGCGTCCTTTCCAAGCAAAGAGAAGGTGTAGTAACAAAAGAGCGCAGCGACAAAATAATATGAATTTTAATATTTTCGTGTTTTTTTTTCTTAAATATGCTTTTCACTGTTTTGTTTGTGCGCTGTTTTGCGCTATTTTGTCGCTGCGCCTTATTGTTCTGTGCCCTTTTGACAGGACACCAAGAGTTATTCAGATCAATATTTTTCATTATTAGCGGAATTGTTTGGTCACGAGATCTCTCTTCGGTTGTTTTGAATATACTGTGGCCCGACTTTTAATATCTCTTTTTGTTTGTTTAAATGGTCGTTAGAATGACTCGTATAGATGGTTGAAATTTTATACCCCTATAAATATAGATACTATTTATGAATTTATGTTGTTTAATATCTCAATTATAGTTGACGTTTAGTGATACTTACTTAAACTTTTTTATGCTCCATATATAACACTATTAAATCTAAAACTTGTTTCCCCCCAAATGTGACATTCATCGTTGTTTGTGCAGGGTCTTTAATTGATTCAAAACAATTTAAAGAATATAAAAAAAAACATATGTCCATACTTTTATTGAGCAATTATTTTTGGTGATTCTAGAATCTAGATTGTGTTTACATCACAGAGTAGTTATAATGTTTCTTAAATAGTCTACTTGTATGTATGTAATATAGGGGTTAAAAAATAATAATTAATATTAAAACACAATTGAATAACTAAGATGTTAAGCTTTTTATTCACAACCTATATTTTATATATTTTCTTTATTACGAATTTGACTTCTATTTGGTCGATATTTATAGAGAAATCTAAAATGCTGTTATTTGTGATGCAAAATATGAGACACCACAATAATGTACAATAGACACGCTTCAAATTGTATTTTTACTTCCATATAAATTTAAGCAGATTAAGCTTTGTAGCAGTAATGACTTTTCTTCTCAAATTCTCGAAAAATTGTGATAAAATATATATAAAAAATATTAATAATCTACTCGGGTTATCCTTTTATATTGATAAACTCCAGTTTTTGCGCCGAACAAGTTCGTGCGTTACAATCTTTGCTCAAATAAACACTGCAAATCACATTCTGAACCAAACATATTTTATTGTGAATATAAAAAAATACTTTTCTTGCTATGGTTAATTTTATTATTATATTTGTTTTTTAATATTTTTTTGTGTACACACATATATTGTATCATTATTGATTTTAATGTTTGGTTTTTATATGTAGGATAAATCTATCAAAAAAAAATGTTGTTGATTAGACGCAATTCAAGCCTTGGTAAAAAAAATAATAAAAAAATATATTATATGTATATACTGCACAGACCCTAAACATAGCGCCATCTAGAGCTGTGTTAGCGAGGCACAATTTGGTTTGTCGTTGTGGCACAGACTGGCTGAACCTCAGTGTCTGTGCGGGGTCAACCGGCCAAGGACTAGAACGTTTTCTAAAAGGCCTTCAATGGTGATCCGACAAAACAAGAATGAAAGCTCCAGTGTCACTTCTACTAAAGTGCGCTGTTCAATAGTCGACAACTCAGGATCTGTGACTCCTAGTAAAGGAACAAAAGTTTTTTCATAATTGTATGAAAAGTAACTTTAATCTGGTTCTTTATTTTACTTTAAAATGTTTCCAAAACTTTATGATATTACTCTTATAACTTTATTGTTTATTGAGATTGAATAAATGATGAGATATTTTACTATTCGTTGATTTTTATAATATCAGTTGTAAAAATTAATACGGTATAGTTGATGGCATATTCTCTCTATCTATTCTTTGACAAATCTCTCTTGACAATTCTCAGTGACAAATATGACATCATAACACTGAGATTATATATTATATTATACACTTAAAATTATCAAGCGTGCTTAATATATATACTTCAAATTGTGTTTGACAAATTAATAACTCCGCATAATAAATACGTTTTTAGCAGCTAATTCGGTTTTGTGAATCATTTTATTTAATTCAAAACGTTGTTATAAACTACTGTAATATCGCAGATTTGTAAAGCAATGGTTGATTCATACGAACATATTTTTTTAACTGCATCAAAAACAAGAACGTGATTTTTTAAATTATTTTTGACGGACAGATGGTGACGGGTTGCAATTATACATGGACTAGGCTACTGCAGTAGTATTTTTTTTTAAATAATTTTATGATAGAAACGGTTGACGTACGAGACCCCGCCGGTCGCTGTACTCCCAATAATGGTTCAGCCAATAATGCATTACCCTCGACACCGTCATGTAAGTGTTACTAGATAGCCGCCTAGTTTTTATAGTTAAAAAATTGATCCCATGTGCGCAATTATACTTAAGTTTATTTAAGTAAAACATTCTAAACTACGTTTATATCACCCCAGGCGTTAATTACTGCTTATTATGCCATATTCTATTCAACGGGACAACTGAAAGTTATTTCAAATGGTAAATCATAAATAACATTAAACGTCTTCATTTAAATACATCTGCCATAAAATATGTCTGAATTGTATACTTACGTTCTAGTAATTCCTGAGTTAATTCCGCAAATCTCATTATTTACGCCGACATTATGTAAAAAGGGTTTTGTGTAAACTTTACACCGCGTGCTCTAACAAAAGATTTACGTCTTCTTATCCATTGTTTCTTTAATTAATGTCTTCCAAGCTTAGTCATTATTCCCTTGCACAGTTCATTACGGAAAGCGCGTAAATTGTCAGCAATGCGGAAATGCAAAAAGGTGAAGAAAAAAAAACAGATAGACATGCGATGATAAGTTTATTTAATCGCAGGTGACCTTGCAGTTAATCGCGAAAGGGCGAGAGATTTTTATTGTTGAAGGGACCAATTTGTCCGTCAGTGGGAACTTGTTGCCCGACTGTACTCGCGAGAACAATACGTGACCTACGTTCGTTACCCCTGCAATGTTGGCAAATGCTGAACAACAATGGAGACTTAATTAAGTCAGAGATATCATGACAAATCGGCGCATCGAACGAAAATTAACGGTCGTTCTTGCAGAAAGTTTCGCTTCAACTGGAAAAGTTGTGTGATTTTACGCGAATTTTTCAAATCGTGAATGAAATTGATTTTGCTGCAAAAAATGTTATGCAATTAAAAACTAGACCACAACTGAATTCTTTACTATAAAAATATGAAAGCATAGCGTTGTGTTTTATTGTATCGTTTTATTTATATTAACATTCAAATCTGATTTATTTGTTTAAATTCAATTAAGACTATCGTGACCCAATGTGTCACAATGCTCAAAAATATAAACAATGCGCACAAATAAAATATAAAAATTATTCATAGTAGAAAAAAGCAAAAAATGATATAATATTAGATGACTATTTTATTGTATCATCAATAAAATTAAAGGTATTCTTCAAGACCTTTTTACTTGAATCATATTTTTTTATTCGTAATTAGATTATGAATACTTTCATAATATACATAAATAAAATGTTTCGACTCACATGATTATTTTCTTAACGAGAGGCTGGCATACAAAATCCATCAAACTCGAATTAGACTTATTTTCCATGTTCATGACGACTTTAAAAAAAGTATACGATGTGTTAAATCTGATCGTAATTTAATATACTATTATTATTCGGCAACAAATCGATCGGTAACTTAAAAATAATAGTCAGTAATACGTATTATTATAAATATATCGCAATTAACGTTTGAGTTAATATTGGCTGAAAGAGTCTAACATATATTATTTATTAAAATAGGTTGCTTTATATTATATTTTCACTGCTATGTCCAATAACAAACACTTTCATTTTCCAAAAACTTATCTTTAACGTCATCTAAAATGAAAAATGGTAGAATACCGCTCAGTCTATTAATCATTTGATGCTAATATCCCTATCTTGCCATGTAGATTACAACCAAAGATAATAGTATGAATTATGGCGCGGTTCAATCTACTTTAATCCAAACGATGCATATTTCGATTGAAGACCATAGGTGTCCGTGACATAATAACCACACCTCAAATTGCAAATAAGCAAATTTAATAGGAGTCAACAACATTAGATCGCATATCGGAAGCCGCGTGAACTCTGCTTGACCGAATATAAATAATCTCAGTAATTACCGGCAGATAACCGGTTGCTTTAGTTTGCCATGCAAAAATTGTGGTATGTGTTCGAAATAGTTAATCACGTGTTGATTTATAACTCCTGTTAAATATTTAACTTTTAATATGAACATTATTTGACATGGATGGTGCTAAAATAAATAGCGATTTTATCAAGATCAAAGATCTTCCAGTGATTTTTTTATATTGGTAAATATATAAATGTCATAGATATTTCACATTAAAGCATATAACGGAATTTAGTGCGAAAGAATATGTTTGAGTTTAAAATCGATATAAAAACAAAAATTTTAATCTCCACATAAAATTTGGCTAAAAAAATCTATATTGCTTTAATATATTTCAAGTTGTTTTTATTGAGTCTGAGAGTAAATTATGTAGAAGTGTTTTTTTGTATTATTATATATAAACCGATACAGAAAAATTGCTTACTATTTTTTTTATATAATTATTGTTTATGTTATTGTAATAATGTTTATAGTCTGTAATTAATTTTATGGTAGCATGTACAGTTTAATTTTGCAATAGTTGTTTTTATTATTTTTACAGCTATAGTTGATATGCTGCTGTATAAATTATCTTTTAGAAGATGTAATAATCTGACTTGAATGTAAAAATATAAGCATTATCAATTTTAAAATATTTAAGCACAAACCTTAGTTTTAAATCAATTTAATATATACTTTGTATTATAAAATATCTTAACCCTTTGAGTAGTTATTTATTATTATATATTGAATTTATAGTCAATTACAGCTTTGTGTTTTAATAATTTATTTTAACACTTTTTTGATATAAAATTTTGTTAATCAATTTTACATATATTTTATTTATTTTTCGGTTTTTGTGGATTTTTTTACATCAATTCAGAGGCTCTTAATATGTTTTTATAAAATTAATATAACATATTTTTTGTTCATTTATTAGTAATATTTTCTATAAAAATCATTTACATCTAATTAAATTTAAAAAAAATATTTATTATTTATTTAGTTATATATGTTAATTTAATATATAACTATATGGGGTACCTCAAAATAATGAAAGATCGACCGCCGTACATGTACGGCGATACCGCTCAAATGATCAATTTGTGGTAAAAAAATATTAAAAAAATAAATAAAATTGGGTTGTAAATAGGCATTCTGATTTCTTGATGTTTTTCATTTCTCGAGTAAAGAGAATTCTCATTTTCACTACTCAATTTTTTTTTTTAAATTCTCGAGAAATTTTGCTAAATAAAATATATGTAATGTATGTAATTATAATATAACTATATAATATATGGTAGATCTTTAGGAATGTTAAAACAATTTTCATTTATTAAAACATATTAGAATATACATTATCACACATTATTCTTAAACTAACTTTTTAAAAAGCATAGAATCGTAAATTTTTGGTATTTTTTTGCAATCTGCATTTTTTTATTAATATTAATGTAGTTTTACAAAGGCTTCCAATAGATCACGCATATTTTCATACATCTGGCATGGATTTACTTTTTTATGCAGGCTTAAATACATTTAAAAATATTTTTACAAATTTTATTTTCAACTTTTTGAGAATTCACAGAATTTTTTGAGAAATGTGAATCCTCGATTTGCTATTTTTTCGAGAAATTCTCAAAAAGAAACACAAGTTGTAACATATTTTTATCTCTATATAAATATTCTTGGGACTTCTTAACGAAAAACTAATCAAAATGTTTTTCGCAAACCTGATAAATTTACACCATTTGGAGAGTTCTAAAAGCTTTAAGCAAATGAGCAAGGTCATAGTTATACGGAGGATGCACTGCAGCATCCTAGCTAAATTGCAACAATTTTTGCCGAGTATCCACGTGTGGTTACAATGCTTTTTTTGTCAAATATAGGTGTGGTTACAATGGCCTTTTATTCCCAAACTATATATACTTTCTTTCTGTAGATTGCTTATGTCAATTATAAGCAGTTCTTATTGAAATTAATAGTTAGGTTTAATTGCGGAAGCTTGTACTTTCTTAACTCTTTGGTTGCTGTACAATGGTGTATCGTAATATTTATTAATATAAAATAAACGCCAACAATAATCATGGTTTACGTTATGATGCTTATTTTTTTGCGAATTTGTTACTGCGTTATTTTGTATTGGGTGAGAATAAAACACAGTTTCAAACGCTACAATAAAGTTATTGAATGATATAATATTTAGTTACGTGTTGCTAGAAATTATATGTTACGAGAGATCGGCGGGCGAGGCGCCACCGGTCGTCGTCTTAACGCCGAGGTCTACCAAGTCACATCAGTGATCAGAGTATCGCATTGTTTTTGGTTATAAAAAATAAATTAGCTCCCACAGTGTCAATCCCATGAAACTTTTTTTATATATATATATATATATATATATATATATATATATATATATATATATATATATATATATATATATATATATATATATATATATATATATATATATATATATATATTTTAATTTATTGTCGTGTAGAATGAACCGGTGAATATGTAATATATTAGGATTTTTAATGACTTCGTAGCATCAAAGAGTTAATGTGTAATCTAGACTTTAAGATAGTCTGTATTTGATGGCTATTATTTTAGGAAAATACATAACTAATTTATATATGATGGATAAACAAATTATTATACATATGTACATATTTTATTTTATTAATTAAATATTTATTTATAAAATAAATATTCTAAATTCTATACCTAAAATATTCTAAGAATGTATACAGCTACGTTTTTAACATAAGCGTTCTGGCTTTTAGAGACACGAATTTCTCGATCAAATTTATACTTTTAGACAATAGTTAAAGTTGAGAAACAATATATTGAATCAGCATCTAGGTTTTTTTTTAAATATGAATGAAATCGTTTGATAAAGATCCAGTAAGGAAAATTTGTTGCTATGACAATATTTTAATTATATAACTAAATACCATATAAATCAATTTTATATTGAGATCCATATGAGATTTAAGCATTCCTTTAAAATCATATAAAAAAACTTAGTAGAAATTAACATTAATTTACTGTTTTAATCCTTTAATTGAGAAAATTAATTGTATTATATAAAATGGTGCAAAAACATATTTTGTAATGTAGAAAAAAATATCTGTTTTTTTAATTTGGCAAAATATCAAATATTCTGATAGTGTATATATATTTTTTTAGCCCTTATAACAGCTATGTGATTTTGTTGAATTTTTAAGGTATGTACATATACATTTAACTAAGCTTGTTTTTGTGTTTGAAGCATTATAATTAATTACAAAGCAAGTCGTGCAAAATAATAATCTTTTGATATATGCAAGAAGATATATTTTGTTCCAATGAATGCGCCATATTTGTTTTTTCGTCTATTTAGTTGGCAAATATTTTATTATGTCTTTCGGTTTTAAGTCTGCTTTCTCATTTATTTCACATATATTTTTAAGTGCTATATTTTAAATATAGTAACAGAAAAAAAGGATTATGTATATTAACTAATGTTTAGGTTTCACTTAAGTTAAAGTATTAATAGGAACAAATAATTTTCCTGGATTAATGTTTAAAATGCACTTTTGCTTTCATATCTCAAAATTTTGATAGATCAATAAAGGGGTGGAATTAAGGACAATACGTTTTTGTATTCATTGCATCTAAGAAAAACATCAAATTAGACACAATTTATAATTGATTACCCACTGAATGTGAAGTGATTGTTTTGAGAGTTTAGAGTTTAAACTCCACAGTTAATGATATAGTCTAAGCTTTAAACTATATTACCAACTGCGGAGTTTGAACTATATTGATGAACCGAATTTAAAAAATTGATTTTCGTTCCAAATAATAATCAATTTTTTTTACATTCTAATATCGTATTTTTGAAGATGATTTTACTTTGCAATTTTTATAAAACATTAATACATGAAAAAGTGGTTCAATTAGTAGACTATATCAGTGATACATAGTAATGACAAATAGTATTAAATATTCGGAACGATTTTCTGCCTGTTGAATTATCTGCACGTGCTTTTCAGAGCAGCGTGTCTGTTAGATTTATTTTATCATACGTCACACCCTCGTAGCGCATCTTATCGTGTCATGAACTATTAACCGATATGCCCAACCCTTAATATTGAGATTTTCCAAATATTGCCTGTCACTGACATTTCCGCGGATACAATACCATCATAAATATGTATTTTGTGCACATTTCATAGGGCACGTTCAGAATCGCGCGACTGTGAAAAAATGTGACAATGAAAACTTTTGTCCGTTCACCCCTAGTCCTTTTTCCGCTTCATCGTATTCTAATATTTTGCATTAAATTGTGCATAAAGATTATACGACGCCAAAGTGTCCAGCGCTTTTATGACATCATTAGATACCATAAAAGTTCTAAAACGCCGAAGAATTTCGCACTTGTATCAGAGATCCATATCTTAAATAGTTAGAATGCTATAAAAACATAATGAGCTATAAAACGCTCTTAGATTATTTATACATGCATGAGTATTAAGTGGCACTTAATCAAAACTATGTCAATTTGATAACGCATTAAGATCTAGTAATTGTAGCGGTCTTCTATCGACTTGTATCCGGTAGTCGTAGTAACGGATTCCAGCAGGCATTTATCGACATAATTACATTTTTTTAATAATCAGTATTACATACACGTACTGTTTTGATGACCGATGCGAATTAAGTATGCTTTCAATTTCTTGGAAATAGTTTAACAATCAAAAATGAGGTTACTATAATATATACTTACACCTGAAAAAAACTTTTATTAAATTCAATCCATTAAATGTAATTTAGAAAGATGTATAATGCACAATTAGTGTTAAAAAATCAGTTCGTGATCGCGAGTAAAGATGCAAAACCACATCATTGACGCCCCCCCACTTTCCTTGAATACCTGCATGTACTTTAATAATTATTTATATGCAGGTCGCAGTTATTCTGCACTTAAAATACTCAACGTGTATTTAAAATTAGCTTATTTACTTTTACTAACAACTAGACATTCCAGGCTTCGCCTGGCACGTATAAGTTGACTTGCGATAGTAAATCTCGTTTGATAGTGAGAATATTGTATATGTCAGCAATATATATACATAAGTAAATCAAAATATATATAGCATATGTGATACGTAATCAATTATTAAATGTAATCATATATTTCTAACTAAGCATTCTGATTTCTCGTTGATTTTCACTTCTCGAAAAATGAGAATTCTCGACTTCGCTTCTCAAATTTTTCGTGAAATTTTGATGAATGCAAAATGTATGTAATACAGTAAAGTACTGCAGATACATTACATATTACAGTCAGTTCTCGAGTTACGACGGGGTTCCGTTCCACCACCTTGGTCGTAACTCGAAAAGTTCGTAAGTCGAAAATCATACAAAAAATAATTAAAAACAATGCATACATGCGAAATACAAAAACCACTTTTATTGCTGACTTCGAGTTGTTAACTAAATACTTTTTAGCAAATATCAACATAAATAATTTATTTATAAGAATTGATCTAGAGTATTTTTATCATCTGTGCTACTGATATCCATTGTTAATTCTTGAGATTTTTCAGCGAGTGCAGTGATAGTTCTTGTTTTTCTTAAAAAACCGTCCAGGTTTGTTTGTACAGTTATTTGTTTCTTTTCTCTATAAATTTCATAATAACACGCAAGTGCTTGCTGAATAAGGCCGTGTACCCTCGAAGATCTATCGATGTCTTTGTCCATATTTTCAAATTTTTAATAGCATCATTGATTTGGCTAAAAGCTGCAGCCATGTCTTTTAACATAATTTTTTTTGGTAGTTCTTTGAGTTCATCTAATTCTTTTAGCTCCATTACATTTTTTTCTTTAACTCGTTGTTCCTCAATCTCAATCAAATCTTGGTTTGTGAGTTCCTCAACATCGTTTTCCAAAAGATGAATTACATCTTCATTATCAACTTCCAGATTAAGTTGTTGAACACATTTTACAATAATATTTGCTATCTCATCTATTTCCCCTTCTTTATTAAAATACATATTGTCATTATATCTTTTTAAGAGTTTGTTTCATATGCCGTTCATACAATTCGTCGTTACTTTGGACCATCCTTTTGAGATATTGTTTATTGCATGAAAGATGTAATTTTTCCAAAATTCTCTCAATGTCTGATGTTTGACTGTTCCTGAAATTGCTTGGGCAAAAGTGATTCTTAAATAATGGGCTTTGAAGTTAGCAATACCCCCTTGGTCCATCGGCTGTAGAATGCTGGTGGTGTTTGGAAGTAAATAAACCACTTTTATATTTGGATGTGATTCCCCTAAGTGTGGAAGATGGCCTGGAGCATTGTCAAGAATCAATAAAATTGTCGTTTTCATCACAGTTCTTCTTTACTTCTGGAATGAAACAGTTAGCAAACCAGTCTTGAAATTATGTATATGAGATGAAAAAAAATTTTTTTTACAAATTTTTTTCGTCGTAACTCCGAATGGTCGTAACTCGAGAACTGCCTTTATTCTTAAAATAACCCTTTATAAAACACATGCCATCTAAAAAGGAATCAAACATCCTCGTTCTTTTTTTTGTTTTAAAAAAATTTGGCGGGAAAAAACTCCTTTATATTTTGGGTTGATGTTGGTTTAATCGACAACAAGGCTTCAAATAAATATTGTAAATATTTGTTCTCTTGCCCATTGATTCAAGATATTAGTTTTCTTACACTTCTCTCTGTAAGGCTAAGAAGAAATTTCTTTCTCTTTTGGTTGTTTGGTTTGGTATTGATAAAATTTCAATTTCTTCAATGGATTCTAATGATTTAATGGAGTCGCGAAAGTCCTTTAGAGAATTTATCAAGCAATTATTAATCTACAAATATTTTTTTCCCTTATTTTATACATTTTTGCTTTTGAAGAATAACTAAAAAAGTCATTCTTTTTTGAACTGATAAAAGTTTCTGATTAATGACATCAATGTCTGCTTTATCCGATTATATAATTTCTTTTTAATTTCTCGTTGAAATTTTGAGCTTAGCTCAGAATTGATATTTTCCAATTTTCTTAACATTTAATTTAAGATATATTCGGTTGTCAATAATAATCGTGAATAAAATGACCATATAAAAAAAACCTTAATGAAATATCGAAAAAAAATATCTCTAAATCGTATTGCATTTTACCGATTTTCATGCGTATTTTTTTTATTGGCGCGGGTTTTTCGGGATCACCAAAGCAAAGATAAAACCGCCGCCCGGTTAGAGTGATAGAAAATCGCAAAAAAATGTTAGTCATTTAAATACTTTTGATCTTCTGCGAAAGTATGCATTTTTCCAAACATCTGCCACGAAAACCTTCGGAAAGGTTTCTTATCTAAGTGTCTCCTTTTATTACTTAAGCCAAAATAAGGCGAGCTCAAGTATTTTTTGTCATTTCCAGACCCCTATTAAAACTTTTCAAGAAGTATTTAGTATAAATAAAACAAAAATCATATATAGCTTTACTCACAGATATTTTGTCATTCTATGAACTAATAATTTTCTGATCAACGTAGACAATTTTCACAGTTCAACCTTCTTCATTTAAATATATAATATATCACGAAATCATTATTAGTTACAGATATGCAGTTTATGGTAAATAAAAAAACGAAAACCGGCTTTTTTGACTCGATTAACCGTTGTTGTACGATTATTTAATTTTTTTTCCTAAAAATTATAAATATCGCACAAAATCGATGAATAAATTTTTAAGCGTTTGCGACAGCAGTAAGACTCTTTGCCTCAATGCCTCAATTCATAAAAAAGAGTTCTTAATTATGGAAATGCATAAAAGCATGTTAACCAATATGACTGTTTCAGAAGTAAAATATGTTTCTGAGGAATCATTTATAGTCACAAAAATAATTTAAATTATTTAAATATACTTAACAGCGTACTGTAAATCTCTTTATACAATTCCTTATTTATTTTATTTTGCTTAATATAGCCAATTTTTACACTAAACAAATTTTAATTTAACATACATATAATATATAACATAAACAGAAAATAAAAAGCGCATTAGTCTTTTTAATTTTTTTTAAATAAATAAACTGCAATACATATCAATGTCGTTTGATTTTGTATTAAATATTAATCCACTATTTTATGTCAATTATAATGTATTTTATAACAAAATTTTACAATTTTTAATTTATTTTGTACATCTAATATGCACTAAAATAATGTATGTAAATTCCCAAAAATTCGTCATCTATTTCATGTTTTTTTACCATGAATTATATAATAATGAAATTAAAATTATTTTTGCACATTTCTTTTTTTAAATAAAAATTTAAAACATACGAAATATCTCAATTTTCCGAGAACGGTTAAAACCGGTTAATCGGTTTTCGATTTATACAAAAAAAAAAAACCATTATTTTACAAACGGTATGCAGGCTAAATACGCTAAACTATTAATCATTTTTTATATATCCTGAACTGCAAGGGACCTAATTATAAAGGGTATATAAAACAGATTTTTTTTCATACTTCACATTCAGGAACTTCATCTTTAACTAAAATTTCGATCCTGATTTAAAAACAATTTATATGAAACTACTAGAGCACAGTATTATATTATATTTTATTATTGATTAACTAAACTACATTTTTAACGTATTTCACTATACATATATACGTAACATTAACAAGTTTTTCTCCAAGAAAAATACTGCGCTACCATTAATATGCCTTTATCATATTTAGACGGTTGAAATAGTATTTAAATAAAGGATTGAGAAAAACTAGAGCGTATCAAAGAATGTAATTTATACCCAATTAAGTAGAAAAAACATACGTAATAAAATGAAATATTTCAATTTATTACTACGTATCATTGTTGATCGTTTCGAGACCAATAAACAATTATTTGTTGAGAAACGAGATGCATGACCGAACCACGCACGATCATCTTATATGGCGTTCATTTTTTCAACCAAAGCTATTTATACTCATATATGTGTGTGAAAAAAGTCACGAATCGTGATTATGATCTTTTTATAGCCTTGCAATACACGGCGGTGGTTGGTTATCGAGAAAAAATCCATTTACGGTTAAATTGATCACGATTCACGAGACGAACCTAAACTTTCGCTTCTCGGTTTACGCCTTATAATGCAAAATGCATTATACATTTAACGTGTTTGACTATTGTATAAACATACATTCAATTGCGGTTTATGGCAAAATTGCGAATTCTAATCGTATTTCACTTTTACTGCCAGCATGCAAATTTTATATTTTTACTCTCTGCTCGTTTTCAATTTCATTCCAATTCACAAAGGATATGTTTTATATCAAAGCACGTAAATGTATAATATAATAATTTATCTGTCTATCGGTTTTCTTCCAAAGCTGTATGAAAAGATAATGACTACATGTCGCTGGTGCAGATAATAATCTCTAAAGCCGTTTTTCCCAACGTTGAATGTAGCAAAGTTTTTATTAGAAAATTCATAATAATTTTAAAATTAGTATTGGCTTCCTTGTCGATAGCATCTCTCTTGCGGATGTAATTATATGCTATATAAATGTAATAATACATTGATTAAAATAAGCATTATTGAGTGTATATGGATACGAAGAAATAATTGTCATAAATAGGATCACTACAGTTATTCGTATTCTTGCACAACAATTACGTATTATTTTCTACAAATATTTTTATGTAAAATATTGCAATACATATATAGTAACAGAATTAAAATCTGCGCTATTTATATCTAAAACTTTCTATAATATACATATTTTATAATTTAAAGGTTTTTCTAACGACCATTTTAAACAAACTAAAATATAATAGATATGAACACGTCTCTAAAGTGAGGCTACACACAATATTTCATACAACAATGAAAAAAATCTCATGATCAAACAATTACGTTTATAATTGTAAATATGGTACGGATATAGCACATTCTTCTCGAGACGTTTATCACCCATAAGTACCGCCGAAATATTACTCTTTGTTTGGAAAAGACGCACGCTAGACAATAAATTCTACCCTACCCTTGAGATACATTATCAATATTAGTAGTTCTAAAATAACAACTGAAATTAGTATCAAAAACTGTAAAATATATTAAATCTTTATTTAAAACATTAAGTAATAAAAAACAAAGCTGCACAATTGCATGAAATAAACATATTATAGTCATTTTTTTAATTAGGTACTATTTAAATTTATCTGTATAGTTATATAATATTTTGTTGTAATTGTGTAATTATATTGAAAATGTAACGTCTATAATTAAGAGTCATTTGACTTACATATGGAATCATTATACATGTTAATAAAAAAAGTAACGTTCCTCACAATGCGTACAACTTACTTACTTTACGCAAATTTTCCGAATCCCGTTTTTATTTCAATCACGTATCACATTACGAGATTTAATACGCGCATTCGCGCAAATTACACATAATGCCGCCGTATTTATTATATTGTATATTGTGAATAATTTCAATTTGTCTTCGGTGATATAAATAAAATCTGGAACGGTCGGCCCATTGTTGCTACAGTTACGACTCCCACAATTATCGTTATCGTTACGGTTATTTGACTGGAATTAAATTAATACGAATATAAAGTGAATTTTGTATTTATTTATTTTTTATACGTATAAAATTAAATTAAATCTCTGAGAAGGCTTTCGGCATGCAAATCGCGTCATTCGCCCCGCGGACGTGTATCAAAAGGGAGCTTTTGTGGCGGAGAGGCATTAACTTTTCCGGCGACAATGGGCAGAGGGTTGGGATTTAGGAAGATTTTCTCCGCCTGTTCCTCCGCTGATAGCGCACGACAATACTAATGGGTGTATTTGTATGTTTCAGGATGACAAAATCGGGTCGGCTTGCGGAGGAAGCTGTCCTGGAGTAGTCGGGGGAAGGTGTCACCAGGGCAGGTGCTCGTGCCTTCCGTATTACGCTCGGTACAATGATACGACGTGTCTACAATGTGAGTATAAATATGTTTTCTTTGAATAATAAATAAACGTGCATAGTATATTATCTGCAAAAAAATTCAAAAACACAGTAAATTCCACAGTAACAAAAGTTTACAATATCAAAAGAAAATTGAAATGATCCCTTATATAATAATACGATCCTAAAAAGGTTTATTGTCATGTTGGGATAAAAAGGCAAGGCAATATATAAAAGTACTTTGCTTTACTCGAGGGAGCTCGAAGACCGAAATTTTCAGATTGCATTCATGAGATTTTGCATTTTATTGTGTCAATGTCTACGATATCATCTGCATATGAAAGAACGTTTGCGTCATTTGCTTTGAATAATATTTATTAATATACTTCATTTTAAGTAACTAATAATATTCTTATACAAAATTAAAATTAAATCAAATATTTTAAAACAGCTGGTAGTGAACCTAGTTTACTCTATTTCTAGAAAGCCACCACATTTTGCTTTAAATGATGAAAAAAAAATTTTACTAATCTTTGACTGCGTTTCAAACATTTATCGCACTTGCAATGTTTTCGTTAAAAACAAGCTAATTAACCTTAAACTCCTAAGTAATTTTCTACAAAGTTAGAACATTTGATTAAAAAAGCAATTTCGACTATTTTGAATTTTTTTGATAATTGCACGCACCATATGCAAGCAATTTAGAAATATGATAAGAAAATATTTATTTTTTTACAACCCCTGCTTTTTCGTAAAGTATGGCATGAAGCGTTGTCTTGCTGAAATTGGATAGTTGGTGCTTGAAAATATTTTCTTGTAACCATTAACCCTTTCTGCTCGTAAGGTGCGTGAGACGCACCAGCGTTTGGCTCTATATTACTCGTAGGGTGCGTCAGGCGCACCATTGCAATTAATGAAATATAACGTCGATTTTTGGGTATTTCCTGTATATGTTTTGAATGGCGTTTTTGCAGTGTTGTAGACAAGAATTTTAAGAAGCATATCTTATCAAAAAAATATAATGTTATTTGTGAATATTTATTTATTTATGGTTAAAACATTTTTTGGTCACATAAATATTTTAAAATGGGTCGTCGCCCTATTGTGTTAATTTATTGTTATGGATTGTCAACCAATGGTAGTTGAGAGAACCAAAAAAAATGAAAATGTAATTTAGAGAAACGCAAGTATTTGTTTTGATTTCTTCGTTTTTGGTATTAGTTTATTCATATTTATGCTCTACATATATAATTTTAATTTTTAAAAAGAATTTAACATTTTTCATTTTTTCCGAGCTGGCGACATACCTAGTACGAAAACGATTACGAGTGCAAAGGGTTAAAGTGAATTCCAACATTAAAATATAAATGTTACTATTCATACTACCCTCGCAAATGCGCGGGTTTCCTATCCCTGCTACTACCATGCAACCCCAGATCATAACACTTCCGCCACAATATTTGACTTTGGGTACTACGCAATCAGCTATATATTCTTCTCCGACTCTTCGACGCAAGTGTACTACACCAGGGGTCCCAAAAACTTGAAAACATGTTTAAAAAAGTATGATTATTTAAAAAAATATTGCTTTAAAAATTTAAAAATAAATAGAGTTTTTAAAAATAATTTATATTAACCAATATTAGTTTAAAATTCGCACCAAATGACATTCGCCCAATCTTCAGATGTCCAATCCCGGTGTTTTCGGGCCCACTCTAGCATTTGAGTTTTATTTATTTCTGAAAGCCACTATTTGTGTCAGTCAGGCTTCACAACCCCTGAGTCACACATCGTTGAGCCTTCTTCTCACCGTCTACGAAAAAATAGATGGCTATTCGCTTGCAGAGACTTCAGCAGACAGCTTTGAAGACGTTTTTCGACGATTTTTAAGGGACTCACGAACCAATAGTCGATCTTCCTGAGCAGTTGTATTTCGTTTTCTTCTAGTTTTTGGCCTTGATTTGTAAGAATTTCAAATCATTTCTGACTGTCATGAATCATTAAAACCGTTTATGTGCGGAATTAAATTTTATAAAAATTCACGAAATGAGTCAATTATCCAATAAAAAATGAAGTTGAAGATTTAATTACGATTTTTTTTATTTGTATTCCTTTATGCATCTATATTTACCTTCAAAATTAAAAAAAAATAATTAGTATCTATTTTAAGAATTAAAAGTGTGCCTCCTTTTGCAAATTCCTTTCCGCTTTTTCTTGCATGATGAGGGCATGATACTGCACACTTTATAATTGCGTTGGTATTTTTTGTCCTCATACTAGCCTATCAATATTCGATTTTTCGTTGGGTCCCTTATTTTTCTTCCTCTTCCGGTAATTGTTTTTTTTTTATAAATTCTAAAATTGTAAACAGTGAAAATCGAGGCACACCAATACTCTTCGACTTCAGAATTCAACTGAGTGCAAACTATATAATATATTATATTTATTCAAACATATATTGCACATGTGGAATTCATTGGAATGACAGAATTTTGACTAAAAAAAATTGGGTCACTCCCCCCAGAGCTCTTGTGATGTACAAAAAAATAACATGTGTTCTGATTCTTGGTAATTAAAGTAATTAAATGAGGGTAGAAAGCCATTGGAACATAACATCATAAAAACATCTTATACATCGTAAAAAAAATATGTGTTAAATTTGAGACAAAGACCTGCTTTATAATATTCGCACTTAAGAGATGCATTTTTTCTTGACTGTGAGATATATCCGCATTTCGCACTTACGGGACATGCGATGTGAAGCGGATTTATCCGCTCCTCGCAC
This sequence comes from Plectrocnemia conspersa, assembly GCF_051122295.1. Classification (NCBI taxonomy): domain Eukaryota; kingdom Metazoa; phylum Arthropoda; class Insecta; order Trichoptera; family Polycentropodidae; genus Plectrocnemia; species Plectrocnemia conspersa. The sequence continues at coordinate 5,066,552 of NW_028277167.1, read as the reverse complement.
GTAAAGGGTTAATGTGTTTTATAATTTTTAATATATACAGTCAATAATATAAAATTATAATATATATGACAATATATTTTAATCAAAATAATAAAGTTAATGATGTCTCTTAATTTATTACCAGACCTCAGTACAAAGTACAGTTTTTTTATTAAATACATATAATATATTAATTCATGAACTGAAGTAGCTCATTATTAGAGAATTTTCAACACCTAATATATACGATCTAGCTCGTTTTAAATTAATATTAGGAAAATCAGTAATTATAATTTTATAATAATCATTAATTCCGATCTCCCAGATACGGTAGAAATTGAAAAACACTAAGGTCCACATATGATTTGAACCCATTTCTTTCAGGTCAATAGTCAGCGATATATTTATTATCGTGTTTTTTAATAACCATGAATAATCGATTTTTTTCCGCTTGAATAGTGACTTATTAATGATAATAAAAAATAAAATATATTTATAAATATTTTAATTTAAATATATATACGAATCTATTTATTATTGTTTATGTTTATATTTACTGGTTAATATTTAATTTAACGATAAATAAGATTATTTTCAAACAATATAATTTCTTTCATGTGGAATGAGGCAAATTTTAATCCATTATTTTTTATCATATATTTTTCTTTGGCGTCATTTAATCTTATTTTAAATAAAATTAAATAAATATAAAAAAATCATCGGTCAAGTTAGCTGTTCATATATATACATTATAATATAAAGATATTTTCAACATGTGCTAAATTAAGACTGGCTAGATTGAGTAACGTTATATTATCTACATATAATAAAATTGAATAGCCTCGTAAATATGTATTTAATTTTATAAAGAGCACGCATGTGAGATAATATTTATATACAAAAAATATCATTTATAGATCTCATGGACGATCACGTACCATCACAAATTTATGGCACTGACCATCAATCACGAACGAGTGATAATTAACGTTTAAGCTTCCGCAAAAACAAAACTAGTAACCCATTTTATCATCTGATTCGGTTTGAGGTTGAAAAATCACACGAATCCGACATATGGCAAGCGTGGAACGATATCGATCAATGTCTCGCTATTGATAGCTATGCAATTTGTCCAGTAATTGTTGTTTATTTTTTTGCAATTCAAGATTGATTGGAATTCACTGGCTAAGACATTGTCATCAATGAAAATTCTTAGCTGCAACGACCGAAAGACCGTTATCCGCACGCGTATGTCTACGCGTGGTGTATTGTGGTAGAAATAGCTGGAAACCGGACAATGGATCTCTCGAGATGCCAAAACATGTCTTGGAAAGATGACTTGGACATTGTTGATTTAATTGGTTTCAAGAGTTGATCCTCGAAGGATTTTACGACCGCTATAAAAATCATAGCATGTAAATTGATAATGATAACAAAAACATCTCTCGCTCTGCCAAGATGTATCATAAGTCTGAACCGGTTGAGATATATCCACTTCGAAGCATATTCACACGGATGTTGTCAATTTTCATCCAATCATAACTCGACTAACCAATCGAGATGCATACAATGGATTCTCATAATCGATTATCCGATCGTATAAAGCCCTTCAGTACAAAAATTGATTTAATTAGGAACATATTTTGCTTTTACGATAAAAGGAAATGTAATATAAAACAGTTATATTTAATTAGCGTAACGTTATAGTAGTTGCGAATTATTATTAAATTATATAACGTTTACGATTCTTACTATCGTTTGATATTCAATTACAAAATGCAATTACATCGTCTTGCAACCCTACAAGTGCAACTTGAATGACCCTCGACCGCAGTCCGTTAACAAACTTGTTTCGTTTGGACGAGTGATCTGACGGGCAACAAACAACTGTGAGAAGTGCGTGAATCGACGGTTCTTAAACTGTTATATATAAATAAATATATGATCAATCATTCGTTGAGAGTTCCAATGAGAAAAAATGCTACCAAAAATGATTTCGATGATCCAAAGCGCTGCTTGATAAAAAATTTGCAGAACCTCAAAGCAAAGTTATTCGTTGTCTTGATCATAACTGTCTAATAAACACTTAGGTTGTAAAATAGACAGCTTTTTCATGTTCTGTTTATGGTGAATTTAAGTTTAGGAATATACAAAATAAAATAAAATATAATTGCCATTAATCAAACTTATGTAATATGTAAAACATATATTTGCATTATTTCTGTGATTGAAAAAATACAAGGCATTATTGAAAAATAATTTATGTTCAGTTTCCAATACATGTTATATTAGCTGTTCTTATCGAATGAAAGTGTAATTCGATTAGCCACACTAATTAAAAAATCAAAGATGGTATGAACAAAATTGAATGTAACTGTACTTTAACGTAGGAATTCATTTGCTTTATCTAAGTAGATACCTCACAAAGATTTCAATACCGACTCTTCAATAAACAATTCCATAATCATAAACCAACGTCGAGAATCTCTCGTATTTTTCAATCTACTGCATCGGCAAGCTCCATCAACTAACTCAGATGCAACAACACAAAAAATGTATAATACAAGAGCAAATATTATACATAATTGCGCTATAATAATTACCCGAGTTCGAAAACCTCTACGTTACTCGTTCTGTTAATGCTTTTTTGATGTTTCTTGCGTTTTTACATAATATCCATATATGTAATCACGACTTATCGGCATTTGAAAGGATGCTTTAAGAAACGCTTATTGCATACATAATTGCTTCTCATAACTATGCCAACAATATATTTCATCTCCCCTAATTTTTTTAATGAAATATATTACCAAAATAAAAATTGTAGTCATGAATAATGCAATCTTATATATTTTAGGTGTAGCTATAAAATTTCCAAATCCATCAATCAAGGGATCTACAGCGTTTTATATAACTCCATTAAAAGTATAGAGGTAGAATGATTAATAACTGTAAGTGATTTATATATACCTACGTGACCCACGTAAGCTACTGTTTTCCGTAAAGTAATTACCGATCGTCACGGTAAGACACAATCTGCAATGGAACAGCATCGCGTGATTTTTCGCAGAATATTTCTTAAAAAAAACTATTATATATAATCAATAATTATGTTATAATTGCTTATTGAGTCAATAAATTGTTTGAGAAAAGACGAATATAACTTATTAATGTAACAGTCAATAGTTAATTGTCAAATAATATACATGAAAATATACAGATGGATAATTAAAATTTTCTCTTTTCCACTCATTAATTAAAAAAAGATATATTTATTTAATCGCGCTCATTTAATTGCACTTAGCTGCTAGTAATACATTTGTATTATACATCTTCTACATTTAATAATAAAATATCAAACACCCATGCATAATTTAATAAATAATAAATATTTTTATATCGACATATCAAGTTGAGCTCTTGTTATTCAGCTGAATAGGGTCGTCCAAGTCGATTCGGCATAGCTCCGCTCGGTGCGAGTTCAGCTAACCTTCGTTATTCTAAGTCAGTAATGAAGTGATAGTTCTGTATGGAGTGGTAAAAATAGCGGTTGTGATTCAGAACGGCTTAAAAATTGTATAAAGTCGAACGTATCTTCTAGTCATTGATCCTCTAACAATGTTGATGATTCGGAGCGGAACCAGACTTTTTGTTATTTCCTAATACATATCTTATCAGACCCTTTACCGTGTATAGCAGCACCATTATATGGAATGAGTAATCCGAGGATGCTGTATTTTAATACTTATTCTCTGATAGGATTTGGTAATGATCATTGTTATTTTAGGGGGTGTAGCCTAGGGGTGGTTTACCTCGCGGTCAATGAGACTCTTCGGTGAATCCTATTAGATTGTTTATTAAGTTATAATTACAATTTTGACTATGGACGATTATGGCGTGACGTGTCTTGCGATGAAGGTGTGCAGGTGATGATGTCTCAGGGCTCTGTGGCCGCATGCGGCGAGTGTGATCTGCAGGTATGTCGGTGAGGGCGCGTGGCTGGTTCCTCCGGATGGCTGCTGGTAGATCTTGGCTCTCTGGTCGTCTTGGCTCTGCTAGTGACGTCTCTTGTCTCGTGCCTCAGCCGTTTCGTATCTCGGATCGTCTGCCTTGGGCCGTCTGCTCTCTCCTCGTCGGAGTCCGGGCTTATATTATTTAGGCAGATGCACGCTAGCTGGCCAATCACGATTGTGCATCGATCTCCTAACCAATCGCTACAGTGGCTTCTTAGAATTCGAAAAATCGGATGTTGTATTTCGAAAGCCAGTTTTTTGCTTGACTCCAGACTTTCGAATTCTAAGGAAAGGGTTTGCATTGTGGTGATTGATTGCGTCCGTACCGTTTTGTCACGAAAGAGATTCTCATAACGACACATGTTGTGTGGTCAAAAGAAATCCCTCTTGTGCCATGATGTTTGTCTCATTGTTAATGAATGAACGTTTCTGCTCACGGTCATTAACAATGAGACAATCGCCCTTCAAATGTGCCTAAATGGGTGGTCGCCACATTATGTTAAACTAAGGTACTTTGGAGCTGTTCTGAGGTATTTTTATTATAATTTAATATTAGATTTGCAACAATTTTTGAATTAAATATAATTGATGTGTTAACGAGAAGAACCTTGTCTGCGTTTAGTATAATACATCTTCAAATATCGTGTTGAACGTAAAGTAAAAATCGGCTGTTTCCTCGATCGTTATATGCTGTAAACACACGAGTGTCCTAAGTATCTGGTGGAAGTTTCTGATGGAAATATCTGGCAGATTTATAAATGAGCTTATATGCGCTTATATGCTTTCCGAGATATAAGAGGTGCTATTACTCTTCCTACTCTCAATATTTCGGCCAATGTATCGATTTTGGGGTGAAAACAGATTTGCTAATGTCTGTTACTTTTAAAAAAAAAAATGTTTGCGTAACCGACGCATAAGTAATGGCGGGTTCATGCCTAATATGCATTCTTCTTGACTTTAAATAGGGATTTAGAAATAACAAAAATTTTTTTACAAAATTTAACGATTCGAACTAGCCTTATTTTGCTTAAGTAATAAAAGAAGACACTCAGATAAGAAACCTTTCTGAAGGTGTTAGTGCTAGATGTTTAAAAATAGGCATACTTTTGCGATTTTCTATCACTCTAACCGGCCGGCGGCTTTATCTTTGCAATGGTGATCTAAGAATTAATTTCGATTAGAATAAATTACGCATGGGAATCGGCAGAATGCAAAACGATTTGGGCCTATTTTTCTTTTTCGATATTCAAATTTTTTTATATTGTTTTTGTAAAGTATTATTACAATTGTCTCGCGATTATTATTGACAACCGGAGGGGCCTTAAAATTTTTATTAAAATAATTGGAAAATATCAATTCTGAGCTAAGCTAAAAATTTCAACGGGCAATTAAAGATAAATTAAATGCGCAAATATTTAATTAATAAATTAAAATTAATTTATTAATTAAATATTTGCAAAATCCAGAATCTATCACCAGTCAAAAAAAGAATGTCTAAATTATTTATCAAAAGCAGAAATATGTAAAATGGGAAAAGAAATTATTCGCAGATTATTTAATGGCTCGATGAATTCCAATGCCAAAATTTTTCATTGGCGCAACAATTACAAAAATAAATTTCTTTCAGCTTTACAGAGAAAAGTGTAAGAAAACCAACATCTTACGGATAACGATTTGATTTATTACGCTTTTAAGAATTATTTTCGACAGAATTGTTAAAAAGCTCTATTTCTTAGTAAATCAATTGCTTTGAAAACACTTTCGCGACTAATTCCGACGCAACTATGATGGGTGGTCGCGACTATTTAAAGATTATTATCTTATAATTCTTTTTTTTTAATTTTAAATTCCCGGGAACTTTAATCGATTAAATAAATAATAAAGAATCTGTTTATAAATGAATTCACCATTTCAAATTATATCATTTATATATACACATTATATTTAAAACAATTATTGCGATACATCGTTTTATATGAATACAACTATATACTATACTAAATTTTAGTCGCTAAATATTAAAAATGCAAAATACAGACATTTTTCTTCAATCATAAACATTTACATAAATATTGATTGCCTTGAGTGATTTTTTAATATAAAACTAACTAACAATTAGTTATTAATATTACACTGTCATTCTATAAATAAGACAATTTATATTATATATTAAAAATGCAATACTTGTAAGGAACTACATATGAATTATATATTTAAATCGTTTAATATTTTACATACCTCTATTATGAAAATATTTATATTTTGCTTTTGATAAGAAGAAATATAATATAATATATATATATATGCATTTTATGATTACCAGTAATTGCATAAGTCTGATTTTGGATCATTTACCGATACACCGCTAATTCAATCTCTACATATATAGTAAGCTATTAAATCAATTATATGCTTATTTTTTATAAAACTGTTTTAAGCCGGTAAGTTTTCGTTGTGTAGTACAAAACGCTTATATTTATAATATTACAAAACACCGTTTGTGATAGTATTTAACAGTATTATTCTTTATTTTAATTAAAAGTCTTAATGAAAAATAATTAACATAATTGGATACGAGGTTCTTATTATTATTATTTAAATCTCATTTAAAATAAAACTAAACATGTTTATTTTTATTTTTTCAGCATCCCTCCTCGGATACGATTGTATGGTGGAAGAACAATGTGCTCTGAAAGTAGCTCACAGTGGATGCCTGGACGGAGTTTGTCGCTGCAGGGAAGGATATTTGCAGTTCAGGAAGCACACTTGCTTAGGACGTAAGTTCACTTAACAGTTAATCTTAATTAGCATCTTATTATACCAAAGAAACAATTAAATTTCATATCAAAGTCAAAATCGTCGCTTAATTAAGAATCCGTTCCGAGAGTCGTCAGATTAAAATCTCAGACGGCACAATTAAACCAAAAAATCTCGTGAGACAATGTTAATTCTATTCGCCATACTTGACCGTAAGAAATCGAATGCGACCCAAAAACCGATAGATACCGTTCGTTGTCATATTTCACTGTGTAATAATGTATTGTTAAAAATTCATAAAACTCTATGAAAAGTCGTGAGCTTATTACAAGCGGCAATTACTATAGAATGCTCTGAGTACAATCACCCAAGCCTTTAATGGCTCATCGTGAGAATAATTCAGTGATTACGACACATGAGACTTTCTACAATCGTTTTCAATTGAGTTGTGTGTACACATCCGTGAAAAAACAATAACAACAACATACAGATATAAATAAATCCGCTAACGAGGTGTTCTTGTGATTTATGTTCCGCCCAAACCGCGAAAATATCATAAATTATAATTAATATAATTTATTAATCTCCTAGAGGCATATTGTTTAAGCGCAAATTGATTCAATATAAATAAGTATTATATTATATAGTTAATCCACCGCTGAAACTTGACAGCACAATACGTAAATACAGTTAATAATTTTGCTGAAACAAGTCTATAAATCAGGGCCATAAAGACTTTTTAACGGTGTTTTTGTTTCGGCTGAAACAAACTGAAGCTTATAAGACAGAACAGCAGCACAATATAAAATAAATAGAATGCATTATTTTCAATCATAGCTGTAATTCTATAAATTTCAAGCAGCTTCCTGGATTGTCTGAGGAGCAGTTGATTCAGGATAATCACTAGGATGTTTAGTTGCTGCTAGTAAAATAATTTATGCATACCCCTTTTATGTAAAAAATAACATTTTTTATTCTCAGCATCTTAATGTATTCTAACATGAGAAGCATTTTTTCGTGGCCAGTTATATTTTACTTAATCTCTCTTTATTTTATTTACTGATTCAAAATATTTTGCCAGAGCTGTTCTGTAAGGAACTATTCCATAGCCTTTCTATATTTTGAATTAGATATATAGTTTGGTTTTCAAAAAGCTTAGCACTTGATTTAATGTACATATGAAAACTTGCTTATTGCATATAAAATATTAATTTTACTTGTTTATATAATAATATATTTGCCACACAACCCATAGTAGTAAAGTCAAAAATACTATTATTAATTTTTTTATTATTCCTAAGAGCACTTCATATCATATTTAATTTAAATTTAAATTAATCGCCTCAATATTTAATATTTTTTGTATTGTTGACCTTGTATTAATGGGAGGATATACATAAAAAAATATTATTATTATTAATTAGAATAACAGAACATATAGAAACTATTTTTTTAGTTCAAGTATGATAACATTTGTATAAAAAAAAAAACTAACTTTAGGAACTCTTGATACATTACATTGATTTAAATATAAGCAGATGACGTTACATATAATTAATCAGTATATACGAAATAATTATTTTTATTTTGCTAGTGATGTAATTATTTTTTTATATGTATGTAAAAACTACACTTGTAATGATCGATTTTACCATTGATTAAGTCCGATATGACTCTTAGTTTTGTAATACTTTACGCTGTGATGAAATAGTCAATTTAACTAACATCAATCTTGCTTGTGGTAGAATATGAAACTTAATGTGAAATAAAGATTTATTAAAGACAAATTCCCGAAAAAATCATAGCAAAAATATATTTATAAAAAAAGTAAAAACTATTACAAATTTCCGCTGGCCGCTAAGCCAGGTCAGAAATGGTCGTTTTGAGAATAAACCCAAATGCACAAGTTATCTCTTCTCAAGGCGGCAGATATATTGATCCTTTCTGATTTATGGCGCGTATCTTTTTAAGAGGTTTCCACTTGTAACGAATAAAATCGTTTAAAATGCTTTATCACAAGTCGAACTAACCTTTTTAATGATGAAAAGTATGAGTTAATATTACATTAAACATTTTTGAAATAATTTAATATTCGTTAATATGTCATATAAAAATAATTGATTACTCAATCTCTCTTAAAAGTTTATTTGTTTGTAAACAATAAACTTTGCACTTAAACCACACGATGGTAGTAAAACATGAATTCATTATTTTTTATTACGCTATACAAAATTAAATTTCGATTCGCTCACAATGCAGTATGCAAAAAACCATACATCCTTGATTTGCCATCGAACTTTGTAAATATCATGTTACGTAATGCGTTACGTTTAATTGTTTATTATTCTTACGAAGGTCAGCGAGATACTTGTTGACCGGTGCGAGTTAACATTAATTTTAATGATTTGAAAAGAGCATGCATGACGCAGAATTACGCAACCTTAGTCCTTTTTGCGCTTAACGATAAGGTAAGAATTTGTCTCGCTTGATTTTGCCATTAATTAAATATCGCATTAGTTTCTTTATATTTAATTTTTATATTTTATATTTTTAGTGCTCGTCATCGATATTATTTATCTAAAACTATTTAATTTATAGTTGCATATTATTAGAAAAAAGCAAGAACAATAATTATGTGGTGTAATTGAATACTTAAATATTTTCAGAATTTATCTGTATCTTGTTTATTGTATATTATTAGTTATTCAGAGAGTAAGAAATGTTACTCAAACTGACAATTTGGTTGTGTATTTGAATCAAAGCAACTCATTAGTCTTCAATAACAAACAATTTCTCGTGCGTCGCTCATGTTTTCGTAGTTGCCGGTTATTCGCTGGTTACAGAAATCACTTATGCTCTAAATAATAATTTATATTTACTTATACACAATAAAATCTTTCATTCTTAAATTCTGCTCAGCAATGTCGTGTCTTGAACCGCATTTATCATATGTCTTTATTTCCTTGGGCAGCACAGCTCTATCCCATTAAACCCGAATTTTTGGCCCATAAGTATCTGCGATTTTTATTCGATTGCACTTTCTTAACCCGGTCAGATTAACCGTCGCGAAACTTTCTGGAAACGGAATATAAATGCAGAAAATAACCTAGGTCTCGTCCTCTCTGATATTTTTTGGGAAATATCACTCTTGCTCCTCACAAATCCAACTTTTCAAGGCTTTCTTCATTTCTTCTTGGAACACATTGTTAAGAGCTCTTCCGTAATAACGTCTAGTTTTTTTTAATATTAATGTTGTAACCCATGAGATGTGTTTCAATATATTATGTAGTAGAAACTTAAATTTTATTATTATCGTGATCCATACTTTTCAATTTTTTTTTATTATCCAGTAAAAATTTTATTTTGATTTTATTTGTAAGATATTTTAAATCATTTTCTATAAGTTCGTAATTTTTTTACTGAAATGCTATTTTTTACTAGATGAAGATTATTTTTCTGAACCACGAAATTTGCAATCTCTTCGACTTTATTTTATATTTCAAATATCAAACATTTTTTTATTCTGTACATATATTATGCTGAAATGATCCCTTAGCATGTTTTTGTAGATTTTGTAGTTTAGTTAAAGTGAATTTTAAAATTATTAAGAAACTCCAATTTTTTTCTTTATTCTAACACTATTATACACATAATTTTAAAATAGTAAACCTCAAGAATGCAAATAGAAGCTCCTCTTGGGTTATAGTTTTTTTTATTAATAAGAGGTAAATACACAATTTTAACGTTTGGATTTAAATCACCAAATGTGTATTGGGAATAACTCATGTTATAAGTATGTTAAATGGAGTTTCATTCTGATTTAAATATATTTATACTTCTCTCTGAGCTACTTTTAAATTTATAATATAAAAAATGATTTTATTTAGTCACTACTCAGCTTGATTTTAAGTAATCATCTCGATATTCAAGCATGAAATTAGTAAATATTAGAAAAATATGAGTTTTAATGCTCTTTAATGACTTTACATTTTAAAACAGGTTAGTAACACAAGATCTTACATAATGATTAGAAGATTTTAGTTAAAAATTTAAATTATGTTCTCAGTTATTTTATCATATTAATTCCACGATCTTATTTCATACATAAAAACACAATTTTTCTCGCTTATGATTCATAAATCATTAATCTTTCTTTCCGCATAAAATAATTATTGTAGAGCAATATTAGCGAATCGTTGTAACTCTAGGACTATCTTTATTATTCTATTTTAGTTCGAGATCAATATTTTTAATAATGTAGAAAAATATTTCTATAATTTTTATTTATACAACCATCACGGTACTTGATTATGAAATATAAGATCGTGATGTTGAAATCATGTGATGTTTTCGATTGACTTTTTTCTAGACGGGGCAAAATCTTGATTATATTATCTCGCAAATTTTCGTTTTAAAATTTCTCTTGTGTTAACATCGAAAACGATGCAGTTTTAATTTTTAATAGTAATCAATATCACTGAACTCACCCCCGAGCAATCTCTATTATATATATATATACAATTCAGTTTTTGTTGCTACATACGTGATATATTCTTTAAGCTACTTTTAGATTTATAATGATTAAAAAATGATTTTATTTATGCACTACGTAGCTCGATTTTAAGTAATCATCTTGATATTCTAACATGAGATTAGAAAATGATAGAAAAATATGAATTTTAATACTTTTTCAAACACGATAGAAATTAAATATCATAAGGAGACTTAACATTTTTAAACAGGTTAGTAACATTTTAGTTAAAAATGTAAATTATGCTCCCAGGTATTTTATCATACTACTTCCACGTTCTTATTTCATATATAAAAACACAATTTTTTTCGCTTATGATTCATAAACCATTAATGTTTCTTCCGCATGAAATAATTATTGTAGAGTAATATTGGCGACTCTAGGACTATCTTTATTATTCTCTTTTAGTCCGAGATCAATTATTTTGATAATGTAGAAAAATATTTTAATATTTTTTATTTATACAATCATCACGGTACCTGCTTTTAAAGGATAAGTTTCAGCTGTTGAAATCATGTGATGATTTCGATTGCCTTCTCTCTAGATGGGTCAAAATCTTGATTCCTTGTTCCTCATTTAACGACCAAGTTCATTCATACGACTAGGTCGTTTAGTAAATTGGTTAATAAGTGACAAGTTTTTCTTTACTCTGGATAGAAATAATCAAAATTAAGCACACAATATAAAAATACAATCAGAAAAAAATGTACCAATTTTTTTTTAATTAATACACTTTTTAAAAAAAAAGACATGCATATAAACATTTTAGTCTTCGATTCATTTAAAGTCATCATTGTCATTATCCGAATCACCATCAGAGTTATCAAGAGTAATAAAGTACCCGGGTAATGGAGTTCACGACAGTAAAATAGAAGTATTTTTAGGAGTAGAGGATCTGTGTGTAGCATTCTAGAAGAATCTCGTTTAGTGTTGTCTGATTTGCAAGTTTATTTTTTTCTTAACAAATTTCACAAAAGCATTGTAAAATTTATTTTTCCCGTTTAATATTCAGATCAAATACATCTTTGGACTTCTTCTATTCTTTCATCATCTTTCTCTTCCAGGTGCTTCTAACTCTATTATTATATATTCCTTAGTTAGCTATCCCTTGGTATATTTCACTAATTATTCAATGTCTTCCACTTCAACATCTAAATTAAGCACATTGGCTAATCCATTAATATATGTCATAAATTTGTTCGACTTTGTGAAAACCTTTGAAATTATTTACGAAACGTTTTAGACATATTTAGAGTATGCCTCGCATTAACATTTCTGTCCCTCCCCCCCAAGTTGATTCAATGGTCTTTATGCAATAAAATTATGTATGATTTAGAAATATCACCAAGGGTTATTTCATCACTTGTTGCTACAACTTTAAAAAAAGTCGTGTGCAAATAGTACACTTTGACAAGTATCTGTATTTATCTCTTCAAGTTTCTTAAGAGAATTTCTGTTTTTTATTTATTCGAATAAGTAAATGATTTGTGTAAAATGTGAAATGTATGTTGATAAGTTTTCGTTCTTATGTCAAAATCTCATTTTTTTAATTTAATATATCTGAAGATTTATAAAATCGGAATTAGAATGTGTCTAAGTTATAAAAAAATAAATGTTTAATATAAATGTAGCCGAAAAACTATTTTTCTAATTTTACAAACTAGTTTTCTAATCCCTACCCACAACCCCCAACCGGTATTCATTCCCCAGAATCCACCCTAAATCGAATGGCACACATTAAACAAACCTCACAAAGGAGCGAATTCTGGACGATGGGGTGACGATGCGAAGGGTGGCCGAATCTCACAGTTTTGCCCGAAACGTCCCCATGCCTTTTCGGCTGACCGCAGCGCTTTCGGATGCTGCATCTCACGATTTCGATTAAGGCCCCGTGCTGACAAGGGCCCAGGCGATTAGCCACGTTCACCATCGCGCCGATGGCTTCTCGTTAATTTGATTCATTACGCCGTTTGGTGGCAAATGGGTTGCCCACTCGGCTCCGGCTTCCTACGCGCAATCGCACACTCAAATGGACTCAAATTCTATTTAATTGTGTGTGAGCCAACAACGGATTCCCGTGATTTAAATTTATCCGACACAATTGCTCCAGACGATGCTTGTAAGAGTATGTAGTGACTGTGATGGTAAATTGTGCGAGTTCATGTCCCATGCAATAGCTATAATTTATCAAATGGAATCATGCAACAAACATTAGGAGGGTGCTTCAAAAGATTGTATAAAAAATATTTTTAATATAAAACAAAGTTGCTGTAAGACCCTATTAATAATTTCTTTCACTTCTACAAAGTGATCGTTCTCAACTTAAGAACATATATATGTATCATATCAAGAATTTCTCCACTCTTTTATATAAGTTCACCCAGAATATAATCAAACATAAAAACTGTATTCCAACTCGTTTACTACAATATAATGGTGACAAGCGATTTTCTCGTCCCCGCCCTTCAACTCTTCTGGGAAGATCCAGCCTCCTAGGCGAAAACCAAGCAGAGGATTCCGAGTTGACCTTGCAGCAATTCATAGGTCACGCAGACAGTCACGTGAATGGAAACCAATCATTTCGCTGGCAACAACTCACGATTTCGTGTCGAGCCACGCGAGCTTCCTTCACTTTGCTCCCTTGTCCTCGCCGTTACCGTGGACACCTAAAAGCTCTCTCGAGCTTACCTTAAGCCTACCTGAAAGTCCCGGGTACTCATTTTGCATAAAGTTACGGTACAGCCAAACCAACGGAGCCCCAGGACCCCAGTGACCTCCATTCCGCGGGCCGACCCAAATACTGTGTGAATCGTACAGCAAGTTTTCGCACACACAAAAGCGTATCATCCGAGATTAATTTCTTTCTCCGACATCATACATAATGCTCTCATGTCCATTAACGGAGACGGAAAGAATTCCCGTTAATTCCGGTGCGCTGTCGTGGATTTATATATGATCGAAAATTATCATAAATATAAATTGCTCGAAAATACGATTTTTTTATGACATTTTCGGAACGAAAAGTATTTTTTGTAGTTATAAATATATATAGTTATTTGGGTAAATATAGCAAAACGGTCGTAGTAAAGAATTTTGTGGTTAGACTATTTCGTACTAGGCCAATACAAATGTGGAGAAAATATATTAGATCAATAGACAAAACGATTACATATTTTTATTATTATACACAAACATGCATTTCGCATCAGTTGTAAAAGCAATGAAAATCGTTACTTTTTTTTTAATTTTGCTTCAAATCTTGGCTTATAATGTTAGATCACATCACACATAAGTCATAAAAATTAAATTAAAGTTTTCTTGGGAAACGGACAGTTGTAATGCCTGCACAACACTCTGGAAGTTGTCCGAACCGAAGTTACAACTGAAGTCCGCCGAGACCTACGACTTCGAGTAAGCGACCACACTGTCGCAAATTGCATATGCCGTCCGGAATGATGTCCGGCGGTTTTTCTCACGTACAGCTGGCATATTTGCGCGCGATCATAAAATGTGCCAAATAATCGCAATTTTTAAATTGTCATTTTATTAAAATTACGCTAATGATAATTATGACAGTTTGTGTGGGCACTCACCAATTCAATATCAGTGAAAACTTTTCGGTCGTAAATATTCAATTTACGCAAAATCTTTATCGGCTTTTGCAAAATGCCATAAGGCATAGAAATGATACTTCAGAATACGAACACCACATCTGTGACTATCCTAGAATTTCTCGTCATCAATTCTAAATAAGAATTCGTTATGGTGTGACATTTATTAAAACCGATCTAGGAAAATACATAAGGATATTCGAAACGATTTTTTTTAACAAAATCAAGTACCGCTATTTATTTTTAATTATTTAATTTTATATGAAAAAAAATATAATAACGATATCTGTTAGAAAAATATACTATCCAAAATATAATTAATCCCTTTTGGTGCCCTAAAATATTTAAAGATGTCAGTAAGAGTATGTTGAAGTCCCCGATAAGCATGTGGTATTATAACTTGACCAGGTGACCACGATGCAGCGCTCGACATGCGTGTTAACCATAAGACGCCTACGCGCAAACAGAAATTGAACCAAGTTACTCGTTCTATCTCAGTTTGCGAAACACCATATCATTATCTCTCTCACTCTCGTCACTTAACATGCGAGAGAGCAAAAGGGGAAGTAACCCACCGCTCACGCTCGAAAGAGCAGCTCCGACTTCGGTTCTTTTGCCGACAATGTTCAGAAGCGCTCGAAGCTGGCCAAGTCACCTGAATTACCCCCGCTTTACCTCCCGTTCTCAGTAACCTCAGACAACTTCCGAGAGATTTTAGGGCGGGCAGAACCGAACTCGCCGAAGTAACCTTGAAGTAACCCACTATATTCTCCGTCCTTGGCCAACCTTGGACAACTTCCAAAGAGTGTAGTGCAGGCATAATGGTTTCACCACTTTTGTAGGGCCGCCGAGAGCGAACCCGGGCCCTGGAAAAACAATAATTCCGGGCCTCATGACAAAAATGATACTTTATATATTTTTAGCATCGTAATATAATTTCTTGAATAAATAAAAATAGGTACGAGTTAACCCTTTCTATGCTATAAATAAATATAAAAATTAGCCACATTTGCGACATATTTTCTGAAATCATATATAATGCGAAATATTTTAAAATTAGAAAAAAAATATACCCATAATATTTATCTGATAATTAGTCGTGTTTTCTTTGCTGCTTAGTATTGACATATAGTGAATTTCCAGTCCAGGTCAAAAGCAATAATATCATGCGGTGAAAACGCTCTTAAGACTTTTTATACCAATATTACGAGTGAGAATAGAATAAAGCACATATAAACCGAATTTTGACCAAAAGGAGAGCGCAAAAAATAATTATCCCTTTTCAGAAGGCAAAAATTCACGCCAAAAGCAATAAAATCGTGTCGGCGCCGTCGCAGTGCGACCTATATAAGGTTTTTTCAAACGTTTTCTACAACAGAAACCTTCTCAAATCTTAAAATTTTAACATAATTGGGTAGGCAAAACCATCCAATCCCAATCTTTGCGTGCTCTTACTAACTTTACGCGAAGGGCGATGGAGCCGTAGTAAGTAAAGTGTTATTCCAGATCACTCTTTGTGTGACATGTGATCCTAATTAGTATTTTTTTATGTACAATTTTAAATATTATTATTAGACTGCACTTAATCTATTTTTTTAAATTCTGCTTATTTATTGCATAATATAATAAAAAAATAAAATAATAGACAAGCTATAAAAGTCTATCTATTTTTTTAATAGTAAAGTGACTTTTGTCCATCTTGTATTAAATAATTATATCGGTATTCTGGGACTCTTCTTCTAATGTCATGTCCAGTTTCAGATTCTTTCTTACGATCCATTTTTACATTCAATTTTTCTCATTATTAAAGTATGAAGAATCTTATATTTCGAACCTAGAAACATGTGTCCGAGGTACTACATTTTCTACCGTTTGACGGTTGAAACGAGTTCTGTATCGCATCATAATTCAAGGAACTTTGAACATACGTCTATAAAGAAACATTTCAAACGCTTTCAGTTTATTTATTGAATGATTTTTTTGACTCCTGCGGCCCTATTGACTCTCCCTCCAGATACCCTACATACACTTCACTCATTATATCCTTTTAACAAAACAGTTTTCAAGCTTGACTCAAAAAAATAATGGGAAAATCTGGTGTAACTTCAACTTTTGCCGATTCTAAGAAACTGACTTAAAATATGTTTGTCTATAGCGGCGGTACTTATGACTGGCCGGGACATGTTCAATTTAGCTCTTAGCTATTCATGTATATATATTTTTAGCGCATTCAGCTTAAGAAATACATTACACGAACGGTCTTTCCATCGCGAAAATGCCGCCCCCAAGCAAGTTCCGCCTGGGGCGGCCCCATTTTAATACGCCATTTCTTAGTCCATACATTGTTTTTATGGCCTAAATCCTTATTCTACATTAATTAATAAGAAATTCGGCATTTTATCTTCACTTACGTGACTGTGAACTAAAGCATAATAGATGTAGACTAGAGCATTTTTGATTATGCTGATTAATATATAATTAAAAAGATAACATACATTTGATTCAGTTTTTTATTAATTAAAATTCTAGATGATTTCATCGGATAAAGTTACATTAAAAAACTAATGTTTTATGCAAATCAAAAATGATAACATATAATTAAACTTATCGCTCTAAATTAGTATACACACCATTTTGACAGACGCGTGATTATATGATACGAAAACTAAATTAAATCACGCCAACATGTTTTCTTATGAAACACGATATCGAAAATATATTTATAACTCCATCACAGGCGTGACGTAACGCGGTTTTAATCTAATGTTTACACCCATCTGCATAAAAGCATCTCCGCGGTTAACCCTTCGTAATTGAGCTGTAAACGATCGACGCAAACGTGCTTATTGTGGCCAAACCTGTTGAATCTATAATTTTCACCAGATATCTCTCTCTCTCGTTCACTTCCTAGCCGTTAAAATTATACAAAAACATCTTGTAAATACCGGCAATTGTATGTGCGACGCCTTCTATGGAGAAACGGCCCGAGGCCAGATTTACTACGATAACGAGCAGAATAAACATATTGTGCAATGTTAAAAAGACATATGTCTATACATACGTATATACAGGTAATTCTTAAGTCGCTTTACTGTTTAAAAATGAATCACATTTTTGTCCCAAACAAGACAAGCGAACAAAACATTAAAGAGGATATTTCAGCTTTCAGTCAACCACTGACTGTTTGAAAACAAAATGAATATCAAACCTAGCTCTGTCACTGTCACTGGATATCTTTATATTATACATATATAGGAGACTAGGGACAATAACAATTTAAGAAATTTATTTATTATTTATTTGATAAGATAGAATGTAGATATGTTATGTATGTTTCATTCGTGCACACTACAATTGCATATTGTTGTTTATACTATTCCCAGAAATATTTAAAAAAAAAAATAAGCAAATATACTTTATTTTTTTCTGCTCCAAAAATACCCTTAATACTTATAATCCAGAGTAGAACCAGGTGATTCAAAAAATTAAAAGTTAAAGTAAAAATTTTCTGAAATCTTGATTGCGTATATTATAAATATATTATAGAAAAACTGTATATACCGAAGCATTTTACTGTCAATGCAATGGTGCGATCAAAGTGACCGACAAATGCATAAAAATTTCGCTTTGTGACTTTGCATCACAATGGAGCGCGCGAAACATAAAAGAAGAGTGTACCGTTCGATTTGTGAAATTATCGAGCGAAGATCCTCTTGTTTGTTATTTTTTTCAACTGTCAATTTGCTGTTGTACTTGAGGCTTTTGTATGTCAATCAACCCAAAAAATCGGTCAAACTATAATGTAAATAACATGACACCAGGAAGTGATGTGCGATATGTTATTACTGCGGTTATAGGTAACAATAAATTATGTTATTGCGATTTGACACATCATAAACACTTAATAAAGATAAGAATATGACATTTTATTTTATATATAAATATTTACCAGTCGTTCACTTAAACGGTCATAATAACAATAAAAAAATCTTGTTCGAAGACTATTGCTAATGTTTATTTTTCTAAAGATGCTTACACACCGCAAATATTAGCTCAAGAAATTAACAGTCGTTCCGTCGCTTATTTCTTGGGTTTATTTTGTTATGTTTACTCCGATATAAAAAAAAACTAAATACGCAATAGATATATTACATAAAAACAATAATATTTAATACAGTGGTTCTAGACATATTTAATTCTTTAGAAAATAATAATTTTGAATCAAATAAATGAAGGTATCGATGATTACAAGATATATACATATTAAATTTATTACGCTTTTAACACGTATTTGTGAGCCTATGTAAGTCCGATGTTGATCTCAATTAGCCAATTACAGTCCAATGATTGTCAAACCGCATATTCTGTAAATGGTTATAATATTGCTATTGCTTCATTTGTTAAATTTATAAGGATTGCAAAAGCAATTAGAAATTGGCTTGAAATTTGTAACATATTTTTCTTATGTATCATTACAAATTTATATTGTATCCCTGATATTTTTACTAGTTTTACTAAAATCACAAAATGTTGGGAATCATAAATAGGGATTAAATAAATATTTTAGTGCATTAGTTAAATTTTGCCTTCTTTTTTCTATATATTTTTTTTAAGATCAATTATTATATCTTTACTTGATAGAGATTTAAGCTCGGAAAAGTTGCATTGGCTGAGCACAAATTGGAATCACGTCTACAAAGTGTTTCGTCGGGTAATTTCATGAGTTGCAAAACTTCCATAATTTCTGTCATTTTTATTGAGTCATAGAAAAAAATCTGAATTCTTTAAGTGGTTTTTCTATGCTATTTAAATTTAAAAATAAAAATTTTTCTATCGTATTGTGAAGACTATTAGCTTATTTTCTAGCCTATTTCTGTAGATGTACATACTTTTTAGTGGGGATTTTATACATATTGTCACAAATTTTCTAGCTATATTTGCTATATTTATATACAAAAAAAATCCTACTTACCTGTGAATTGACTTATTTTTTTTGAAAGTATGATTCAGAAAATTGAGATGGAATGTACTTAACCCTTAAATACATGGTGTTGCAAATCTGCAACAATTTGTTTAAGTGCTTATAACTCAGTCCACGTTCAATAAATACTCTATTACATAGTGTTACATATGTGTAACAAACGCCGAGCCATTGTATTTTCAAATTATTCTGATAGACGTCTCTGTGCGCATGATAATGCCATTTAAAAAAAATCGTTAGGTGCAGATGTGTCACATTTTTGGGAATTCAAAAATTTGTTTTCATTGGTGCTAGTGGATATGAAACAAAATAAAATTAATTTATATACTCCAAAAAGGTTAGTCTACCATTGTTTATTTATTTTTGATTTCTATTTTTTGTAATAGTTGCATAAAATAAACAATACATGCAGTTGTAGACACTGGCCCATATTGACCGAGAGGAACAGATGCAAAATGCCGAAATGCAATGGAATTTCACAAACAATATGTGAAAAATGTGGAATGGAAATGTGAAAAATTGGTTCAAGAATTGTCACTTGTAAATATTTTTGTATGTTGTTAATTTTGATATATTTTATTCGCGTTCTGCATAGTGTTGCATATTAACAAGCATTTTTTCATAAATATAATCCACAAATAAGCTAAATATATTTTTAATTATTTTTGCCGTCATTTTCAGCTTAATTTTAGTATAAAAATATTTTTATTTTTGAATTTGGAAAAATCATGCATTTAATGCTTAAAGGTCGTTTTTTGTGTACTACCGTCCTCCGAGTATGTTGTGTGTACTTTTTGCAAACACTCGCATTTTTATTTATTTTTGAACGGCAAATGTTTGAAGATTCCGAAACGAAATGTTTCTTAAAACTTACACTGTGAAACAATACTTTCGGACTGTTAAATAGAGATTTCCTGTCTCTTTTCGATACACCGCTCTCACTACTCATTTAGTTTCGAAATGGATTTTTGCAAATTTTGCATCTTAAAAATTGTGTGAAATATATATTTCATATAAAGTAATCAAATATTATATTGAAATTAAAATGACCGAGTACCCGTTATAAATAACAGGGTTTTCGGTTATTTTAAAAGCGTGCAGGTATTCGAGTACCTGGTTCCAGTTCTACCCAGATCAGAAGCCCTACCTGTGCCTGATTGGACGTATACAACGTTTAACGTCTACCATATGATTTGAAATTTCTGCCTTGTGATCAGATATTGTTTTATCAGTGATGTTTAAGTGTTACAGTAACCGCACTGTGTAATAGGAAATCTCTCTATCGACATTTTCCAGAGCTCATGGGCAATATAATGAACGATTAAGACCGTTTTCAGACGGCAATGGAGGCTTACATAAAAATTTCCTCACATGGTCAGTTGTTTACATTTACAACACCCTACAGCTCATCTTAGCCCGAGACGTCTCGGGAATGAGAATGAATTTGTTCGCACGCTCGCCATGGCGGGAACATCCGCAGATATACCTCGCACGTTACTTACGTGTCTGTGGATAATTGAGGAGGTTAATGCCCAACATTAAGGAGATGATGCGACTACGTACATACGCCACGCCAGACATGCGTTGTGTTGATTATGAAGACGACTGCAATTGGCAATGCCGCGAATTCAAAACGGGCACATCGCACTCGTATAGCGTGTACAATATGTAGAAGTCCGAGACGTGTCTCTCTTTAACCCTCGGAGGTCGGAAAACGGAGGTAATTGGTCAGGCAATAATATCGTAATTATGTAATGGTGAGGCTATCGTATTTAAACAGGGGGTATGATCGTGATCTTTGGATCTATGTTATTAAAGACAGATGCAAATTTCGTTTGTATATTATTGTAAATCTACCGTTGTAACAGATGCGTTACAACGTGGTAACAATCAACACGAGATTGTATTGTAACACCAGATTGAAACACTATGGGGCTCGTGCTCCTTGAGGGCCCAATTCTGGAATTAATCATAGCAAAATATATTTATAAAAAAAGTAAAAACCGACCTCAAATAATGAGTCTCAACTAAACTGCAGTTGTTTGAGATGTACCTATATACTAATGTATTTCAGGTACAAGTTCCTTTAGCCCTTTTTTATACAGCGGAACATTGCCTTAAAAAGCACCCACATTCCAGATAATACTTTCACTATAAGCATTTTTATTCAAAGATTGTAGTTTTTTGATGCGACTCTGTTTGTGTTAACTTTATTGTTTTTGAACGTATAAAAAAATATTAGACATGAAAGAAAATATTCAATGATTGTAAATTAGTAACAGTAAAATTAGCAAAGAAATAACGAAAAATCAAAAACAGCACCAGCTGAATTATATAAATCTAATGTTTTTATAAATTGTATTATCTTTACTTTGGCAAATAAATTTTAATTTTAAAATACCTCATTTCAGTAAAATCATGTCGATATACATTTTCACCAGTTAATATATGATTTCAACTTTTCTATATGTAGTAATATATATTATATATTTATTTACTTATCATTATTTTTTACACATAATGTACAAATGTTACAGTGAATAAGTATTTTTCGGTGAAATTATATTTTCACTAGTGAAGTCCAAATACATTTTCACCAGTAGATATATATTTCTGATAGGCGCTAGTGAAATTATATGGTGTTCTAAAATGTCTATGAAAATCGATTTTACAGTTATGAAACGTACATTTTCTGTTCAAAGCTAATGAAAGTTCTAAAACTAATTATAGTGTTAAAACTTTAATTAGGTCAAATCCAAAATACAAACTAAGCCTTCTCTTTTCTCAGATCGCTTTAGAGTCTGTCTGCATTTCGATTTTACACTATGTTTTAAAAATATGATAGCTATCCTTACCGATATTACTGTGGACTTCTAATATGAGAGGGCTGATCAAAGTATATTCAACCGGAATTTTGTCAATAGGAGAGCGCAAAAATAATTTTCACTTCTCAGAAGTCAAAAATTCACGTCAAAAGCAATAAAATCGTGTCGGCGCCGTCACTAAAGAACATATTATTTTTAACAAATAAAATGCGCGAATTTAAAAATATATATAATTTTTTTGGTACTACCGGTAGTATCAAAAATCGATTTTTGCCCCAATACCGGTATTTTTGTAAACCCTACTCACTAATGCATACATATGTACACTAGTTTGATAGAAAAAAGTTCTAAATAGGCTTTTAAAATTAGCTAGAGAAATTTTAACTCAACTGCGATACAAATTTTTGGTACTTTAATTGAAGTTTTAATTGCTAATACCGATCACTTAAATAGGTTGAGTATGAACTGTAACATAAAATTATTTAATTTAGAATTTTTAAGTTGTCTATATTTCAAAATGATCAATCAAATACATCTTATTCAAATATGTTCTATCAGTAAAAACACACAAAGATATTTTGTGTCAAAAAATCACTTTAAGCAGAATAACATTAAATATGTTTTCACAGAGGCAGTTTTTAATATGGATACTATTGACTTCGCCTGTTTCTGTTGCTTAAATATAGAGAACTTTTTCTTAATTAAAATTGATCAATGCCTACTTAAAAACTAACCAACTGCTAACAGTCATAACTCCATGGGTTAAAATTTTACATAAAAGTTTGCCACGTATAAAACGTTTAAAAGCAAAACTTGCATAAAATGTAAAAAAAAATAGTTTTTTGCTTCAAAACAAGCGATGTATCAAATCGATCGGACCCCCATATAAGCCTTTTTGAGACTTGTAATAAAGTTAACGCTCTTAATTCTTTTGTTTTAATGATTAAAAATTTAATTTTTGTCATCATTAAGCATCCCCATAATATTTGGTATGAAAAAATGGAGGCAATTTTAAAAATTTAAAGTATCATAACTTCGTAGGATGAAATCCTACTAAAAAGTGTTTCATACAAAAAGTGTTTAGAAGCTAAATCTGCATCGAATTATTATATTTATTTTATTAAAATCCTGCTGAAGCAGGATTTTAATAAAATAAAAGATAGACCCATTTAACATAATTTAGAAATAAATAAATTAAAATAAAAATAAAAAAAAATCAAATATACCATTAAACAAATAACCGATGCATGTTTTTCATTAAAAATGTTTTATTTTCTATATATATTATAGACACAGTGTTGATAAAAGAGCTGTTTTTTAAAGTGGCGTAAGGCAATTTTTGGAAAAAAATGAGCGTATAGTAGTTTTGGTCAGATAATGATGTCCTCTATTTATATTTAAAATTACACAGACAGTGTTTCATAATATCATTATAAATGAATTAATAGAAGTTGAACTGTAAAAGTGTAAAAGTGGAATTATTCTATTTGTAATAATCATAAAATATGAGTCTACTGCCTTACAAACCTCATATTCACCATAATTACCTCACTATGTTGAGTGTAAAATAGAATAAGTTTGTTATTTTTAGTATTTTACTATTCATACTTGTTTATTTATAGATTCATTATTATATAACTGCAATTATTTCTTAATAAACTCGATTATTTGTATTCTTACATGTCTTCATTTCAATTAATATTTTTTAGCAATCGGAGAATATTTTCTTTGTATAATAAGCTATTTTGGCAATTTTTAGGCAATCAGGGAATATTTCCTTTTTCATAAAATTATTGAATAATTTTACTAGAGTAGGAGCAATAAGACTTCTAATTATTATTGTTGTTTTAACTGTTATGCCATCGGTAATAAACGCCGAGTTATTTTTTAATTTGTTTGACTTCTTCTAATTTAATTTAGTGAAAATAAATAGATCTATATGTGATAGTGTTTATATCATCAATGTTAATGATAAATATTTATTAAATTCATCGGCTGTTAAATCTCAATTGATATTTAAAAAAAGTTGATTTAATATTTTTTTTCCTATAAGCAGCTACAGCATTTCTAGCTTGATATTTTTTCTGGGTTAAGCTTCCATTTGTGATAACAAATATTTATATTTTTAATCAAGTTGTTTAAATGCTCATCAAACCATGGACCAATCTTAAAATACAATTTATTAATTTGAAATCATCTTCATATCGCCTACTTATAAGATAGAAACGTAAAAGTTTTTGTATAGTAAAAAACAAATTAAGTTACTATCTTTAAGTCGAATATATGCTAATTGTTTTTAAGCTCATTACTATATGATTGTGTTTAATTTTATTTAGCCATATCCAAGTACAATTAAACATAGCAATAAATTATAAAACGAGCCTTAATGATATTTGAAAAAAAATTAAAGACTAGTCTATTCACAAGTATTTTTACCAAAATTATTTTTGATTTTATGATCTCCATTGAATGTCATAGATGAAACTGGTTGAGTTTACTTACAATATGTAATATTGTTTATTATGTGAAGTTTAAACACATATTTTATAAATATCACTTTTCAATTTTATCTCATAAAGTGAAAAAAAATAACGGTATTAAAAATATATTATATTGTATTAAAAACCTCTCTTTAATATGATCTACGGGATGTTTTATTGCATATTTGCGCAAGTTATGAATTTGTCTTCATCAGTCTTTAAAAGCATATGGAAGTTCATAAAGTAAACAATACATAATTGCTGCTTCTTTAAAATAAACTACTCACTTAGCACATTGCTTGTTCAAGTATCATAGACGTCTCATCTTATGCTTAATTAGCATTTCTTATTTTTATAAGCATAGTTATTATGTTGTTATTTCTCTAAACTGTACATTCTGTAGTTTTATAAAACAATGGGCAACTTGAAAAATATTTAAGCGTACTTATCGAAAATTTTGTGGTAATCGCACGTTACTCGTACTATAATTTCCTTCTATTGTATTCAAATTTATAATGCAAAATTTCGTTTTTCCTCTTAACACTTACGCTATTAACATATTTATATATATGCGCTTTGAATACATGGTATATGCATTTATGGTAGTTATATTCTAAAACATCATTAAAATAATGCATGGCATTAGTTGTAATAATAACGGAAATATTTCTAAAACTAATTTCAATAAGAAAGCTCATATTAATATGTATTTAAAAAGTCTAGAAAACATACATATGTATATAGCCTCGATAGGGTTAAAGCCCACTCACACTGGACACGCGCACGTTCGCGTCTTGTACCGCTACTTTTTGCGGCCCAAAACGCCCACTAAAAGCCTTTTCATTCATTCATTCATAACGTCTTTGTACAATACCAACAATCGCGTAATATCATATCATTTTGTCATCATCATCAACCTCCATGTGTCACGGGCTAACGAGCTCCACTTCGCTTTTGCACACACTGTGACTGTCTCGACGTTACTGGGTAAATGTGTCTGAGCCATTTGTCAAACAACGACCGAAGACAATTGATTTAAACCGGTCGCGTTAACTCTTTGAAATTCGGTTAAAAGGCAGTCGTGCTTGCGGACAGTTAAATTTGAGTTGGTTAAAATCAGCATTAAATAAAATTTGATGTGCTATGAGATATTCGCGCAATTGACAGCTATATTATTTTATTTCATTAAATCAAAAACATTTTTTTATGGTATCATAAAATAATCTTTTGTAATTTACAATCACCAGTAAGCATTGCCCAGCATTTTTTCATAGCTCTTCTTAAGCTAATGAGTTATGTATTATATATAGATAAACAAATCAACGATGTATAAAAAGCGAGATTTATTATGTTCCATTTATTATAAGCAAAAGAACTGCTACTGAAATGTATCGTATGTTTCTTTTTATGAACAGTTAGAATTGTATTTTGCATTTAAAGCAGGAACTAATGACGTTCATGACAAAGAAAAAATCCGTTATAAAATAATTTTATATGCATTTAAAGAACTTTATATGTTCTCAAAAATTATATTTCCAAGTAATATATAAATATATGTTTTAGTCAATCCCAAAAATAATGCTTAAAAAATATTTTATTGACTTCATATATACATATGTAATATTTACCGAATATTCTCTGTACTTTAAATAAAACATCCCGTTTCAAAAATATATATCCCCTAAAGTAAATATTAGGATTTACTTATGTTGGGAAAAGGATAAAGAAAATCGCGTGACTTCAGTAGCAAATTGTCATTCAACTCTATTTAACTTTGGGCTATTACAACAAAAAGTATTAAAGATTAGATTATGTTGGTATAATACTGTAAGTTAAATGGATTCGTTATGTAGATTTTCGGAAATGTCGCATGAAATTCTGACAAATAGTCGAACGAATTTTTTATGTTTATTTAATACGAAGCAATATAAACTATTGATTATCAAATTTGACTGTTGAATCAATTATAATAAAGTTTAACCTTTATTCTAAACCTTAAAAAAATATTTATTAATATTGTAATAACACTATCTTTTATATTTTGTCCAAACACATATTTTTATACATGTGTGAGAAACAGTCGATTTTTTATTTTTATTAAATAATTAAAATGTTCATTTATCACTGTATTGTGCGTGTTCATTACATCTGTAAATAATCTACGATAAGCACATTATGTATAGAATTTTTATCGACTTTAGAGGTAACGATATTATATTACCTAAAACTTTCACTAAGCCAACACTAATTTATACATATAACTGAAAATATTAACATTATTTTAACAAATTTATTATCAGCAAAGTAACTTATAAATTTCTCCTATTTTAGATTAAATATTTAAATTAAAGTGTAATGTCCGATTTTTTTAAGTTTTATTTTATACCACACAGTGACACGAGTGAGCGATTTTGCTCCAGCGGTCGGGATCGGGATTATCTATTTTGTATCTTATTTTGCACACAACATTAAATTACACTACTACACGTTCTACTTGTGTGGAATACAAAACCTTCAAGCGAAAACCGAACATACAATATTATAAATTTTAAATAATATAAAAACAATTAACGTCATTCGTAAGTTCGTAAATTTACCAGTTATAAAAATACACTATTTCTAAAATTTAACTGCTGTTTATTTCACATTTTAAAATTATTTTTATAATATTTAAAATTAGCGATATTGTACATCAGTGACTCCTTAAAGTGCATATTTTCTAACTCCGCTTTTGGGTTAAAATGACGTAACAATGTTATATTGTACCTTTAATCGAAATAAATATTCTCAAAAACTTTCCTATTTTCAAGTTGTTTATTTAGTTTTTTATTTCTCCTGTAAACTTGTCAAATATGGAATTAGCAATTTTACACTTTAAGCCATCGATATTTGTCTTTCGCTTAAAGGTTTTATAGCAGTAACAGTATTTTTAGGCATAACTTTCAAAATTATAATAATTAGGTCTTTACACTAATAGGAAAATACATAAGTGCAGAAACAGATGTCAAAGCCTCAATACATCTTTCATAAATGTTTGTTAATTAATAGTCTTAGTTGTCATCATAACGTCGTGTATTTTTCATGTTCATTACATATTTAATTAACATTGACTTTGTGTTTGCATCCACAGGATAATATTTTAATGTAACTGTGAAGAGAAAGCTCTAAAGTAACCTGTAACCTATAGAGACCAGAAAAAAAATAGATCAGTGATTTTGAACTTTACGGTTGATTAGTGATTAGAAAAAATGTAATAATTAGGTCTTTACATTAATAGAAAAAATAACATAGCTAAAATTAGGACTAATAGGAACTAAGGAATTTTCTGCGAATGCATATTTTATATCATTAAAAATGCTGTCATTAAATTTTCTAACTAGATGTCTGAACCTTAGGGGTTAGACAGAACGTTCTTTCATTGATCCGTGAGACAATTGCCAATAACAGCTGATGCTATTTAACAAAAACAAGTTTAGGATTATCGTAAAATAAAAATAGCCCTAAATCGTTTGGCATTCTGCCGATTTCCATGCGTAATTGCTTCTTATCGGAGCGGGTTCTTAGATCACCAATGAAAAAATAAAACCGCCGGCCGGTTAAAATAATATAAAATCACAAAAAAAATGTTGGTCAATCAAATACTTTCGATCTTCCGAGAACGAATGTATATTTTCAAACATCTGGCATGAACATCTTTGGAAAGGCTTCTTATCTGAGTGTCTACTTTTATTACTTACACAAAAATAAGGCTAGTTCGAGTGTTAAAAATTTGTAAACAATTTGTCATTCCTATTAAAATCAAGAAGTATGCATATTAGGCATGAACCCGCCATTGCTTATGCTGATAAACTTTTTTAAATATTCGTACAAATTTAATTTTATATAATAATTATTTCTCGAGAAAAAATAATTCTCGATTTGAATTATTTCTCGAGAAGAAACTCTAATTGCGTCAATATAGAAAGCTACTGTATGATGTCAGCATTCTTAAAACAAATTTGATACAGTAAATTAGTGTGGATCGTATTTTAAAGATACTGGTGGTTATGATTAGGATATAAGAAGGCGAATCGATTTAGGTAAAAGGGTCATGGCTTGTCTAGATAAGATTTGTAAATGAAAAAACTTATATTCTAAAAATATTATCGCCTTCAAGACGAGGTGCTGGCAATAAATGCAACAAATCATATTTATAGAAATTGACATCAATCGTATATCTATACCGTGCGGAAAGTCTTGAAATTTTTGCCCACGTTGTTTTTGGTGATTGGAAAGGAAACAAGTCATTGGGACGATTATCATCAAGGAAGGGCTAAAAAATTTAAATAATCGGATTTTTCATTAACTGGTGTTAGATGCTACGATATTTACAAATAGATGCATTGTAGTTATAAATTATTATATTCTTAAAAAGCGTACTTATAAATTTAACAAATATAAATTACTGCCAAAAATCCGTTGCTTAGACATTCTCCTTCTCAGATTGTTAAGTTTCCATATATGACATTAGACAGTTTGAACATACTAAACAAGTCTATAATTTAAAATTAATCATCCAAACACGTCTATGTCGTTATTTCGACGACATATACGTTTCATAGTTAAACAGCGCAGTTAATATATCATTAATGTCTCCTATGCGGCACCGCACCTTACCGTTAACTGCGTTTCGATCGACGCAGTATTACCACACGATAGATCCGTTTAAAAAACACATCCTGCAATCATCCTCATCGCACGTAACCGTTAATGGCATTGCACAATTACGGGTACGTAATCGCCAAAAAATCTAGCCAACGATAGATAATTCAATTTGAATACACGCGCAGCCAAATTCTTGAACTAATTTTCGGTTCAATGGCGATTCGTCAAAAGGCCTGGTGTGACAAATTCGCTTCGGACACGCATACCTCATTGCGGGTTATCGGTTTAACAGTATTCACATACGTAAAAAAATTTGCTCTTTTGTATTCAAAGTGTCAAACCGACGAGAAAACGTGCCCCATGAATGACCATCTCATAACAAAGTGAACCATGCGGGCAATAACGAAATGGGGACACAGTCCGATGTTGTTTCATAGTTGTTACTCTAATGCAATTTTAACCGTTCGATTATGGCAAGTTGGTAAAAAATGTGTAAATACTTCTTAATCAATCTTCGTCTCGCATAATCGCGAACTCTCGGTGCTAATGGCTCCTCCACGGACAAAACACAGCGAGATTTTAATGATTCGATGTAGCTATGGCGATTAAAGTGCTTTTTTTTAATTCAACACAATTCACAATGTGATATCTCGAAACAAATCGTTATCGCGTTACATCTTAATTTTATACAACATGATATTTTCGCAATTTTATATATTATAGAAGCTTTAGATTAAAAAATATGATAAGAGATTTTTTTTATCTCTATTATATCCGTGGCAATAACAACCCATTTTAACACTGACAGCTGACATATTATAAGATATCGAAGCGCCACTTTATATACTTTATTTTTTAAATGAATACATAAATAAGTTCTAAACAACAAATTGCTAAAAAAATACGCTTTATGGCCTACTGAATTTTTATGTTTTCACAATCAATACAATATACTTAAAAATACTAACACCCAAAAACTATTTAGCTTTTATCATGCACGAAAGCGCAAGCAAGCAACCTCGCGGTCAGGAGCGGGGCTCGAGGAAAAAATGAAATTTTTCATTCGCGAATTGGTAAAAGTGTCTTATGGAAGCTTCTAACGGATTTATATATTTTATGGAAGTGTACTAAGTACACAATTTACGAGATTATAATGTTAGGGGAAATTGATAAACTGATAATTCAGAAGCCGCGGGTTCGGGTTCCATGACTGAATTTTATAAAAATGCGCAATTTTAAATTTTTATTCATAAAATATTTAAAATCGCTCTACACTGATTTATAAACTTTGATTTTAATCTGGTAATTGACAATTGATTACTTTAATTTATATTGATTGCGGGTTGTGTCTTTAGGTGCATTCTATCATACTATCCACCATCCCTCTATTTTTTATTTTGGCACCGACTGTATTCTTTGTCCAAGTTATTTTTGCAAGTGCTTCTAGTTTAATAAATTTATGTTTGTAGTTAGTTTTATATGCTTTTAGCAAGTCTTTATGATATTATGAATACATTACAAATTTAGTTAATTGTTAATTACTATTAAATATTTATTCAATGTAAAACATTGTTATTAGAAATAAATAAAAAATATAATTTATTAAAAATAAATTTATATTTGCTATGATTTTGATTTTAATTTAATTTAATATAGAAAAAGTAACGTATACTTTATCTAAGCAACAAAAATATTCTTATATTTAGTTTTATAGACATTTATGTTGCCCTAACTAAAACTTATTACTACATATTCAAAATCCAGAATCCATAATATAACATTAAAAAAATACATTTCTGATGATTAAATTTGATTTGAAAAATGTTAAATTTGGAGTTTAAAACCTCTATATATTATTAGTTATATTGTGTGTATTTATTTTTTACCTACTTTATCTATAATAAACAGTGTCTTTCTAATTGCATTCACTACTGCGTATATGTTGTTATTTGTATGTATGTAATTCTGACTGCAGGGAAGGATAATAATGTGTGATTCGATATGCTACCCATATTTTCTCTAGACCATATGTATAAAGTAGTATTTATTACGTATTAATAAAAAAAGTTAAGACCAAGTTGTAAGTATGACGGTTAAGACCAAGAAATAAGATTAACGGCCAACGATCTTTCTATTTGTTTTCGATCGCCTACTAAATGTTATAAATTACGCTCTTCATTTTGATTTCGATGCCCTTGGAAGCAAACCTGGTGTGTAACATTTATTTCAATGCATATATTGCCACTTTAAAATAGTTGTAGACATCAATTATTGGACAGGTGAGCAGGCATTGATCCATCAGGGGGGAAAGGCACATTTTTAACCATATTTCATATCATACTTTTTATTATTAAAGTTATTTACAACTTCTTAAGCCTTATTAATTCTTGTTTAATAATATATAATTTGACTCATAAGCGCTAGTAAAATTAAATGATGCTCTAAACTGTCATTCAAATGCGATTTGACTGTTTTGCTGTTTATTCCCAAACATTATAAAAGTTTCTAAACTATAAATAGTTTTCGAATTTATTTTAATAGTTTTAGATTTAAATTTAAATAACAAATCGACGTTTCAATGACAGTCTAGAGCAGCATAATATTTCACTAACGCCTATCAGTTATAGTATATTATCGCTAGTAAGTATATATCTGAAACGCTAGTGAAAAAGTAGCTTGATTGTAACATACAATTAAAATAAATTTATAAGCTAACGTTTACAACATTATCTCTATTAATTATATTTTTTTAATTATTTAAGATTTAAGGGCTTTAAACATGTTTAAGGGCTTTAAACATAACATGTTTAAAGCCCTTAAACCTTGCCTACCTTAATGGTCAAAGATGCTTTTAAAAGGGGAGTTATGTAATATATAAGTAAAAAATATTATATGAGTGTATCTTAAATAAAAGCCATTGATTTAAACTACCGTAAAACACACCAAAAAGTATACATTCCGTTATTGTTGATTGTGCATATTTTCTTTTTTAGCCGCTCGTCCAGGACAGGTTTGCTACAGCAATGCCCATTGCCGTCTTTGGGACAACGAGAGCCGTTGTGAATTCCTCATCCCGAACTTATTCGGAAGATGTGGCTGCAACGCGCCTCTGAAGCACGTAGGAGACAGATGCGTGGATGAATACACACTCCTCAATCAAGTGGTAGAAAAGCATCCACCTTCAACGGCAGCTCCAAACAACAACGTCCCAATTGGACCGACATCGCCACCTCAAGAAACTTCTCCACAAGTCGTATCCACTAACCAACCAACAAACTCCCAACCGAGTACCGCAGATTTAGCCACCACCCTCAACCAATACCCTATAGCTCCAAATTCGGAGATATCTAAATCTGAGAACGATATAGACTCGGATAAGACCCACGAGTCTTTCCTGGTGTTCGATCTGAAAACTTCTTCGACCACCGAAAAGTATCAACCTAACATTCCACTGTCGCATCCCGGCAAGCATGGGTACGACACAATGCTGAAGTTGATCGCCGATGATTTAAACTTAGAAGATCTAGATTCGAACAACCAGCCTTCGTATTCCGTGACGCGAGAACAGGGAATGAGCGTCACGACTTTGGGCATTGACACATCGACGAGAACTACTACAATTGAGCCTCTAGCTGCACACAAAACACTGTCAGCTACGACCAATGTCCAGAAAAAGAAACCTTTCAAGAAATATGGTAGCTATTATATCTTTATTTTAATTAAAAATATTTGTATATTGCATATTTCAGATAATTTCCTTAATTAGATATTGAATCAAAAATATTCATTCGTATCAAATTTTAAACTGTCTATAAAATCATTCGCCTATATTTCAGGACCGCAAAGAATACGTTTAGAAACAGGAGCATTGTCTCTAGGACTTCCATGTTCCAATGACCAGCAATGTATGGGCGCAGATAGCAATTCCAGATGCATATCTGGCAGATGCGACTGCCTTTACAATTCCAACTCGACCGACTCTTGTTCTGCTGCCGACACGGGCTGCCTGCCAGGAACTTTCCAGGTATGATTTTTAACGGCCACGCAATCTCATCAATGCTTTTGTTCTAATCATCTAATGCTCCGCGGATAATTTCAGTGCCGTTCCACCGGTGCGTGCATCAGCTGGTTCTTCATCTGCGACGGCAGAGTGGACTGCGCCGACGGATCCGACGAGGAATGCGCCGGTGCCAGGTGTCCGATCGGATCGCTGAGATGCGGTGTGACCAGGAGAAGAAGACCAGGATTCGCTAGACAGGCCACTAAGTGCATACCGAGATCAGCGAGATGCGACGGCAACAAAGATTGCCCTAATGGCGAGGACGAGAGGAACTGCAGAGCGACGGCGAAGAGGAGGTGATTATTGTGATTGCGTGAATGTGCTTGTTTATCGGCTTGATCTGAAATGAACTTCAAAACAATGTCTCTAATTTTTCATCTGCAGCTTCAATCATCGTGTATTTTTTTATGAATGAAACTGAAAATAATTGTATTTAATGACAATCTAATTATCCTTAACAAGCGAGTCGTATCTGAAAAACATTAAAAATACTAAGATAATTAGTTGTGAGATAACTTAATTGCAACCCTTGCAAAACAATAAAATCCTTAGGCGATGGAAAAACTCTAATTTTACCGTTAAATCATCTAGCAGATATAACAGTAATAAATATAACTAGTATTATAAATTCCTTAGTTTATTCACTCTTGCATTACAGTTACAAAATAAGGCATTTACTATTTTTAATCGTATTGTTTTAACAATATTTTTATGGTGCTGTCACCTTTTACAGATGGTTAATTACTTATTCATAATAAGTACGCTATTAAATAAAATTCTTCTGCGTTTAGAGAAATGGTTGCTGGATTTAGAATAATTTGATATAAATTTAAAATACCAGAGAGCTGAATTTCTCAAAGCATTTTTCTAAATATAAATACTAAATCTTTCTAAATTTTGGCAAATAGTATAGTAAAATTACCCTGAAGCACAATAGTAGTCTTCCATAAACGATCTGGTGAAATTTTGCAATGACAACTTATATCTATTGTAAAAAATAGTTCGACCCCAATGTAAAACTGAGCTATTGAATGCCGATATAAAATAGTAACTATTTTTGCACCTCAATCAAATTCTCCGAATCAAATATAAATGTTATAAATTACTTGTACCTAACTATGATAGATTTCTGTCAAAATTACACTATAATTTAAAAAAAATAGTGTAACAAAAATTAAATCGATATCTGACTAGATAGTTTTCTAAGTGATTATACGAAATATCTGCTTGTATACAAATTGTGATATTTCGTAGATTTAGTGAATAGTATATAGAATAATAACAATGCGAAATAACCTTGTAGATTTTTTTTTTAAATAAACATGTGCGGTACATATGCTCGTCTATGTTCGGTACAAGAGTTAAAATACGGACATTGAATGTATGCCATAAATAAATATTATAATATAGATATGTGCTATATCGCTTGTTACCGTAGTTCTGTGTCTCAAAGTCAAAATTGAACTGCATGATCAAAGAGGAAGCAGCTGCTTTTCTCTGACATTTTAAGATTTTTATGTCGATTCTATAGAAGCTCAACTAACTGTGAATTCCGACTAAACTCGCATATATTCTTGTCGGAACATTATTTATTAGCAGCGTTACAGTTTATATAAGATGGGGGATGTAGGAGGAGATCAACAACCCTACTCTTCCTCGATTCCTAACCGATCTGGATGATTATGTTTTGAACGGTTTATATACTCTGGGCTCATATTTGTGCCCACGATAGATTTCGTTTTTGCCTTAATTTTATAAATACCAACTCTGAACATTCCTTTTAGACAGGCCGCTAAAACACCTTTTTACAAGTACCGGAACGAGGTTCTGATGCGTTTCAGATCTATTCTATGCACACTTTGCTTAACTACTATTATACTCTTTCTGTGGTCACCATACAGTTGTATTTGTCACTATTTTTCGGGGTTGATCTACTTTTTTTAGGTCCTAAATGCGTAAATTTAATTAATAATTTAATACAATTATGTAGTTTATTTGCCTTAATAAAAAAATATATATGTAGTTCTTTTGAATTAATATAAATTTTAATATTATTCGCTAAATATTATTAATGGTGTATTATATTTTAATGTATATCAGCTCATGTTTTAAATGTAATGGGCTGATAATATATGGGATGGAGCAACTTAGTTTTTGTCTGGGGTACGTAATGAACTGGATCTAGCCCTACATGACCAAATGACCTTTAGAAGTCTGAGAAAAGTATTCCTTTCACCTCAACCTAATCTGGTCCAGCCATGAATTCACCATAAATCTCCATGAATTGTAATTAAAGCTTTGCAATTAAAATAAGGGCCTTGTAGCGTATATTTTCTGATTTATTATTTATCTTTATTTTATCTAATTTTTATCTTCAGTTCAATATATCTTTCATAAAAATAAATTAAATTATTTTTCATTTCAGTTGTCCGAAATACACATTCCAGTGTGAAAACGGAAAATGTCTACCAGAGTACGAATTTTGCAACGCCATCTTATCGTGTGGAGACGGATCTGATGAACCTTCCCATTTATGCAATGAAAACACAAGGTTCGTAACATGGCTAAATATATAAAAAATATTTTAATTAAAAAATCCACCGCTAGGTGGCTACTCTCGCTCGTTAAATTAAAAAAATGCATTTTTTTAATTGCTCGTTAGTTTTCCATTAATTAATCTAATGAATTCTACATTATAATTATTGCAGTGACCTTCAGCGAAACGCGAGTCCTTAATAAAAACCAGTTTTATTTACAGTGTGGAAGTCGGAAAACAATGTCCGCTGAGATGTGCCAACGGACGCTGCAGATCAACAGCAATTGCATGCTCCGGAAAAGATGGATGTGGTGATAACAGTGACGAAGTATCATGTTCAGTTTGCAGTATGAATAATTTGCTTTTATCTTGCTTTTATTTTATCCAAAGCAAAAAATAATACATTATCTTTATTTCAGGATGTCCAGCTGTGTCGCAATAATATAGTATAAAAAGTTGGAACAGTATGAAACAAATCACCATGTAACATACCTATTGTCTTTAAAAAAATCACACTAACCTTCATAGATACTATTTATCGAGTCTAAATGTGATTTGTTATAAATAGACCCTGGCGTTTCACGTTTAAAAAATATGAACCTGAGTAATGCGTATTTCAATAAATACAGCAACTTTATAAATCCATAATTTGAATGTTATGAAAAACTTCCGGGGTCTAGTAATATGAGTTGTGTAGAACGACGACCGTAATGTGACATAAATAATACATATTATTAATATAAGCGTATTATAGTTAATATTATTCATGTGAAATTTCATATATTTAATTAATTTTATCATAATTATAACAGCGAGTTTTTTATTTGACTGATTAACGAATTATTTAATAATTATCTTTGTAAATATTTTATAATAATAGGTATATAAGTTTTAACGGATACGCTTCGAAAAGCATTTGTAAGATATTATGTGTGTATTTATATTATAAAATAGTATTTATTTGAAGTTTTTTAAATAATTATTTATTGTTACGGTTTAAGTGCGATATAGTATGTAGATTGTGTCAGAGTTTAGTCAAATAGTGAATTGAAATTGTTGTAATCGTTCGATGATTGTATTAGATGAATATAAAAATTAAATATTTAGTTCAAAGTGTAATTCTGATTTATTTTTCACTGTATGATTTAATAAATACCTCCAATATACTGTAGTGACATAAATATAGATATTAATTTACAACACAATAATCATATAAAGGATTAAATTTCATCTATAAGGCCAGACGTGCATTAGCAATTTAATCTCACAATAGTCACCAAAATGGAACCCATTATTTTAAATGAAAGTGCACGCATATGCTACTCAAAAGTCACGGCGATTATTGAGTCGGATATGCGTGCACTTAATTTTAAAATTAGTAACATTTTAGCGACTAAACAATCGCGCGATTAAAAATCGCAAGTGCGCACCTGGTCTTACAAGTTAATTGTTTAATTTGATTAAATTAATACATAGCTATGTTAATTGCTGAGTAACCGTCTGGTCTTGAATATAACTCACTCGGTCCATCACAATGTCACTCTGCTTAAAAACATTTATAGAACAAAGCCCCAACGGAATGCAAAAACGACATACTCCCGATTGCGTCGTTATAACCCTCAATCGATAAACACCAATAAAATTTAATCCGTTATATATAATTCATACGTAGATAGGTATTAGGTATGTATATGTCTATAGAGTAAAGCTGGGGTAGATTGACAAACTTTTTCTTAGATAATAATAATAAATAATAATTTCTCTACAGTTACAAATTCAGATTTATTGAATTTGTAGCTGTAGGGAATATAAATCAGTGCGATATTTTTATGGATTTTAAATTCCATTTTGTACGCTCGGGATAAGGATGCCGGTTTGTTATTGTGTGCGTGTACATGTATATGCGAGGGAGAAGCGATGTAGCGTGTATTTCGCTGTCTCGCATTCGCTTTTAAGGACAGTGGCTGATTCGTCAACGCTGGTATTCGTCATTAAAGTGCAATGTGGCACAGAAGTTCGATCTTCTCTAGTGATTTATTTTAAATAATTTTGTGTTGATATTGGTTTAACCCAGATATGCCCACTGTCCCATGGGTAGGTCACTAACTTGTGCCACTGTTTTTTATTTATAAATTAAATTTCAAGAGAACAAAATTTCTTGGGCATATCTGGGTTAATTGATATCAAGGCTTCAAATATACACTGTAAGTGATTAATTCTCTTACCCGTGGATTAAAATATTTTAATTATTTTTCCATTATTCCGTACGTTGTTGGTTTTTTTACACTATTCTCTGTAAGGCTTAAAAAAGTTATTATTCTTATCGTTGCGCCAATGATATTTTTTAATTTATTCAATGGATTCTAATGATTTAATAGAGTCGTCGAGCCATTAAACAATCTGCGAATAATTTCTTTCCCCATTTTATATCTTTTTGCTTTTGAAGAATAGCTAAAGAGTTCATTAGTTTTTGACTAGTGAAAGATTTTGAATTTTGCAAATATTTAATTAATGACATCAATGTCTGGTTTCTTTGATTATATAATATATTTTTAATTATCCATTGAAATTTCCAACTTAGCTCAGATGTATGTATGTTAAATAAACATATATTTTCTTTTAAAATAAAAAAAATAAATATTCTGAGCGAAATTGTTTTGAGCTACACAGTTCACGCACACAATAACAAACCGGAATCCTTATCCCGAGCGTACTCTACAGTCCTTGTGTTATTTATTAAAAGTATGACCACACAGCAAAGATAAATATATCTTAGCCATATTTTAGATTTTTAATTCGTTTTTTCTAAAGCTTATATTTCATAGTAATCTATGAACAGATTAGCTATTAACCCATAGGTGCTCCTTCGACTTGTTTATAGAAATTCCTTTGTAAATAAAATATGTGGAGTTAGGGCAATGTTTTGTTCACTCAACAATATGTTTTGGCGGGTTATATTTTTTAACAATGCAATGGAATAACAGAAGACCCCCCAATAACACGGTAAATTGAGTGCCCGTTACTTTATATGTGAGTGAGCCAAAGTGAGGATATCTGATTCGTACGTACGTATTGCAACATATTGTATGAGTGTTCTCTAGTCCCCCAACTACACGCTCTCAAATAGCACATCGCACCCAAATTTACCGTACACTTGTACACAGCGAGGTTTTTTATTTTACGAATATTATCTACAAACTGGAACGAGTTTTTTTTACATAAGAAGCCATATTTTCTGTCAGTGGTTGGAAACCCTTTGCTAGATATTTTACTAGTTTTTGAGTGGGTGCATCAAAAGCACTGAAAATTGGCCTTAATGGTAATCCTGTTTTATGTATTTTAGAGAGACCGTAAAAACGTGCGATTCTTGAAGAGTTAGCATGTGTTGCAAGTTGATATTTTAAAAATATTGTCATAGGCCAATTTTGGATCAGATTTTTCTTTTCTTCGTAAGTATTTGAGTCGTTTTTAGTTTTTTATAAGCTTTTATCTTATCGTCGTCTTCGCACTGATTTATCACATCCTTGTTGTTTTTAAGGATTTTCAATGTCTGTACATAATTCTTCCTTTGACAGATTTTGTTTCGGTGGTTTCTCGTCTCGTATAATTTTGCATATGTATTGACGGACTTCCTC